>NW_026941457.1:0-13490 GCF_032062105.1 Saccostrea cuccullata
ACTTATTTTGATGAGATTCCCTGGAGCTGAGGAAGGACTTCAATCTGTCTTGTTTTTATGACTAAACAATGTCATGAACAGCGGCTTTCAATGCATATGATATTCCAAATGGATTAAGACAATGGAAAAGATTCTCACTTGATTCTTCCAGCATATTTTGCTTTTTGGAGTTCAAAATCTACAACACATGATCAACATCGTTTTTTGACGTGATTGATTTTTTACATCTTGACTTCAAATCGAAATTAACTGTGCATTCCTTTTCTCTCTGAATCTATTTTAGCATTAAAAACAAGTTATATTGATGCATATTATTTCTCCGTAGCCAGATTAAACATTTTCTAGGCGTGTACCAGTTTTTCTAGGGGCGAAACTTTATAGAATGTTGAAAAAGGAAACCCCTACCCCCTTTTGACCTCATTTTCAAGGCAATATTTGTTTGGATACTCCATATAAAATTTACGATAAAATTTCATAGAACTTCCAGAATGAGGTAAAAATTTACTTTTTTATGAAACAATGGTGTCCCAACACATACCTAAATTAACGGGATATTTGGATGTCAAATGTTCATACCATAATAGTTTTTCTTAGCTACAATTAGGTGAAAAAAAACGTCGTTTCGAGGTTGCGCCTCAGGGACATACCATTGCTTACAAAAACATTACTAATTTATTAAAAAATAAAATTTGTGATCTGTGATTTATTCTATAGATAGAAAAGATGATGATAACTAAATATTTTGAAATTCATTCATGTATACCTAAAGCGGTTTTAATTTTATGGCGCTAGTCCACGAGCTTTTTGATAACCCCTCGTATATAAGAAAAAATGCTTAAAAGAAATAATGAATCAAATATGATGAATATAATTTACATGATGGAGACATCAGCTTCAAACAAATCACAGCTTTTCTTTTTAATAAACGAGGATCTCTTTTTAATACCTTTTTTAAAGAAAAATATTCTACCTTTGCATTTGATTAGGAGTGCATGGCTCTCATTCCGCAAAGTGAAGGTAGATACAAACTAAAATTGGGGAAATTATATTGAAAGCAGAAAATTATTTAGATAAAGTAATTAGTATTAAAGAATGCATATATTTACATAAAATATCACCAAGAACAAACATCCTAGTGCAAGAATTATTAAACTTAACCGATACATTAATTCGTAAGAATCCATCGATATGTTCAGTCTAATCAATAAAATGATCTCATATTTGACTCAAAGTAAACAAATATTGCCATGAACATTTACTAACATTTTTATGAGTCATTTCTTCTTTTGCTAAAAAGGTAAATGTGCACGTAGTGGGGTAAGCAAAAGGAGAAAGAAGGCCTACGCGTGGTTTGAACAATGAATTTTAGATAAAAGGTTAAAAACTAACAACACATTTTCATTCAAGGTCTCTCAATTATGTCATAAAGAAATAAAAAATTCTACCAATTTATGAGAGTTATGTTAAAAACGATGAATTTGAACATTTTTGTAGAGTCTACAAATTCTGGATATTTTAGAAAGTTTATATATGCATCATTTACAACCAAAATAAGCTCATAAATTTACAAATGTACAGCAATTCATTTTTTTAATTTTCACCTGCAAAAATTTTTTTTCTTTACAGATTCAAGTACATGTATAGTGACGACGTACGATTATAACTCATTGTCACATTTGGATTCATTCTGTTTATTGTCTTCCATGTAGCTGAGGGGTTAGAAATTGCTCTTGAGTTGAGAAGTAATGTGTTGCTTCTTACAACACGGGTTCGAATCCCATTGTGGGAGGTAGAGACCGGTTCTCTGATGAGACCATATAAACTGATGTCTCGTATCATTCAATTCAATTCACTTTATTGACAATTACCATGTCGGCATACAGTCATGAACATAGTAAAGGTGCTGGCATGAAAAATATATCCTTTTCTGAAGCGCTCTAAGTGCAGGGTTCAAGTTTAGCCCTCCACCGGTGGTGTCTCTTTCACCCAAAAAAAAATTAATAAAAATATTAAAAAAAAAAAAATTGACCCCGACGTGATTCGAACACGCAACCTTCTGATCTGGAGTCAGACGCGCTACCGTTGCGCCACGAAGTCATGACATTGCATCATTTTATAATATCCTTTCTGAATACCACTGGCATCAGGTAAGAAATTGTACTTTATTGATTTACAACATAGGTGGAACAAGTTTATTCTTAACTTTATGAATCCTATAACATGTGCCTGCCCCATTATATTGTTCAGATTCGAAAACTTGGAGACTTCTGACACTAAAATTCTCCTCATTCATCTTATTTATGGGTAGCAATGAGGACCTATTCTTATTTACAGGGAATTCAAAATAAACTTCCTTTAAATAACTTTTATTTGATTTATGAACATGTGCAGTATATAACGTAAAGATAACGAGAAATAATTGTGATTGAAGGATTGTATTATGGGACTGATTCCATGCGGAAAAATGGGACGGGAAGAATTGATAAAAAGAGAAAAGCTGTGAATTTAAGGATTAGTGGCGTTAACATTAGGGAAAAGGTCATCTTCTCATTGACTAAAAGTTTGCTTTGCTATTAATTATATGAAAAAGGGCAAAGGTTCATCTGAGTCAGTCTTTGGGATTATTTTGCATTAAATACATGTATTATGTAAAAATGTTAAATATATAAGAAAAAATACTTAAAGGAAATAATGAATCAAATACTGTATAGGGGATTAATTTCACGGGTTGTAATTTTCACGTTTTTCTCTCATCTGACACGATCGCGGTTTCTTGAATTCGCGGAATTTGGTAGGTAATAAAAGTTACTTCCCTTGTCTCTATTTAATCCATACCATAGCTACATGTAAACGACATTGATCGGCGTTATGTCTTTATTTCACGAACAACAGGGTAAGTTATTATAAAATTGTTAGATTTTATATGTAATTAATTAACACAAGTGTAGTTATTAATAGTCCCCAAACGTTAAATAACTTTCCTAAATGCTATTACGATGGGTGCATGTGCACCCGAGATCTTCAATACAACGCAGCGAAAAACTACTGGACGGAAATAAAACCTTTTATGTAGGAAATAATATCCTTCCACACTTCCTTCGTCAGTATGTTCGATATCTATTTGAATGATTTTTTTAAACCAAAATGTCGATAAAAACTACATGAACTAATATGCATGAGAATGCGGGTAACAAATACACGTGGTAACATTAGTTACGCACGGGTAATCAAAACCCATGGCCCACGTGTTTTGATTGATGAAACATGTAGCGTTGGGTATTAAAACAGCTTTTGAACAAACACAAATTATTATCTGCCGATTTGAATTAAAGTAAAGCGTGATAATTAAAACAAATTAAATGACAGTACTACTCGCAATTACTGAAATGACCATGGACTGTACGAACACCTATATAAATCTATCGTAATCCAAATAAAACATGGAGATTATTGAAAATTTATTCACTGTTTCTTGAATTCACGGATTTGTTAACACCGTGAATATAGCGAATATTAACACCGCGAGTTATTTTCCCCCTATACAGTATGATGAATATAATTTACATGAAGGAGACATCAGCTTCAAACAAATCACAGCTTTTCTTTTTAATAAACGAAGATCGCTCTTTAATACCTTTTTTAAAGAAAAAAATATTCTACCTTTGCATTTGATTAGGAGTGCATGGCTCTCATTCCGCAAAGTGCAGGTAGATACATACTAAAATTGGGGAAATTATATTTAAAAAAGCAGAAAATTATTTAGATAAAGTCATTGGTATTAAAGAATGCATAAATTTACATAAAATATCACCAAGAACAAACATCCTAGTGCAAGAATTATTAAACTTAACCGATACATTAACTCGTAAGAATCCATCGATATGTTCAGTCTAATCAATAAAATGATCTCATATTTGACTCAAAGTAAACAAATATTGACATGTACATTTACTAACATTTTTATGAGTCATTTCTTCTTTTGCTAAGAAGGTAAATGTGCACGTAGTGGGGTAAGCAAAAGGAGAAAGAAGGCCTACGCGTGGTTTGAACAATGAATTTTAGATAAAAGATTGGTTAAAAAACCAACAACACATTTTCATTCAAGGTCTCTCAATTATGTCATAAAGAAATAAAAAATTCTACCGATTTATGAGAGTTATGTTAAAAACGATGAATTTGAACATTTTTATAGATTCTACAAATTCTGGATATTTTAGAAAGTTTATATATGCATCATTTACAACCAAAATAAGCTCATAAATTTACAAATGTACAGCAATTCATTTTTGTATTTGTCACCTGTAAAAAAAATTGTTTACAGATGCAAGTACATGTATAGTGACGACGTACGATTATTACTCATTGTCACATTTGGATTCATTCTGTTTATTGTCGTCCCTGTAGCTGAGGGGTTAGAAATTGCTCTTGAGTTGAGAAGTAATGTGTTGCTTCTTACAACACGGGTTCGAATCCCATTGTGGGAGGTAGAGACCGGTTCTCTGATGAGACCATATAAACTGATGTCTCGTTTCATTGTATATAGGTGCTGGCATGAAAAATATCCTTTTCTGAAGGCAGGGTTCAAGTTTAGTCCTCCACCAGTGGCCTCTCTTTACCCCCCCCCCCCCAATTAATAAAAAAATATTAAAATAAAAAAGAGAAATTGACCTCGACGTGATTCGAACACGCAACCTTCTGATCTGGAGTCAGACGCGCTACCGTTGCGCCACGAAGTCTCTATATTTTTATCTTTTATATCAGCTGACAATAAGTAAGACGTTGTATTTTATTGATAACAAACAAGGAAGAAACATGTTTATTCATACTATTATTCAAATATATGATATGATTCGAAATTCTCCTAATTCTAATGCTCAGTGTGTAAAAATTGTAAAAATCGTGAAGAGTTTTCATTATCTTCACAAACCCATTAACCATGTTGAAAATATTCAGATGATTTTCAGTATTTCCATGATAGTTAAAGTTAATTATGTTCCCCAAACGAAGTTGGGGAACATTATTAGTTATCCAGGTTCAATCAAGGGTGTACGGGGATTTACCCCGGGTTTTATCCCCGTACACCCTTGATTGGACCTGGATAACGAATTTATTTCCTTTGTACCAATAAAAAAAGCTTTGTAAACATCAGAGTGTGTCTCAGTCTATCGATTAGATAACTACGTACTGAGAATGTATGCATTGTGACGTCACGTTTTATTTACACCCGGCTCAAGTCGGGTGCACGGATATTTACACCCGACTTTGTAACCAATCAAAGCTCGTGTTACAAGCTAGGTAGGAAATAAATTGTTTTTACTCTGTTTCTTATTATTATTATTTTTCTTCTTCTTCCTGGGTACTTTTTTGTCCGGGAATGATCTTGTAAACTGTTCATCCGATGTAGGTAAAACCTTTTTAGGGTTAGTAGACATGTTATGTAGATTTGCCTAGTCAAGGTCATTTTGCGCGCACGTGCTTGCAAGAGCGCGCACGTGCAACACAAGAAATGATCAATATAATTGATATAGACTTACTTTCTCAATTTTTGATGAAATGCGTTGAAACTCATATTGTAATGATATATTAGTAGCATAGACAAGATGACATGGTCAAAATAGCAAGATCTCATGCGCATGCACGTGCGCTTTGTTCTGATTGGCTGAAACTAAAGTCTCAATATCTTTCTTGTTTTTTGACGAAATCCTTTGAAATTTTGAACATAGTTATGTATTACGATATCTTACAACATGATATATAGCATTTATCATGAAAACACGTGTATGCACGTGCACTGCAATCTGATTGGCTGAAACTTTAAATAGCTATAATTCCCTCGGTTTTCAACCAAACAGGATGGGATTTGGAACATAGATGATTAAAATGGAATTCTACAAGAAGGTATGGTCACCATGCACATGCATACACGTTCGTGTACGTGCGCTGCAATCTGATTGGCTGAAACTTTAAACAGCTATAACTCCCTTGGTTTTGAACCAAACGGGGTGAGATTAAGAACATAGATAGATGTAATGAACTTGTACAAGAAGGTATGGTCACCATGCTCAATTATGCACTTGCGTGCACGTGAAATGGGTTAAATTAAAAATACACTTGAATGAGCGTTTTTTTAAAAATATTTTTGGATTAAATACTTTAATATTTAGCATATTAAAATATATAGATTGTGTAGACAATATGATATGGTCATTATGCACATGCATTCACATGCGCAAGTGTGCAATGATAAAATTTGAATGAACATAGTACACGTTTGGGTAAACGTTGATAAAGTCTCAAATGCATAGAGTTTGTCTTATTTAATTATGCTTACAGGGAATATGACTATAAAAGGGAGTTGGGGAGCGTTTGGGGAACATCTGTAACGGTCCCCGTTACAATTAGCACTAGTTATGTTCCCCAAACGGAGTTTGGGAACATATTGTTTTTACTCGGTTTCTTATTATGTTCCCCAAACGGAGTTTGGGAACATATTGTTTTTACTCGGTTTCTTATTATTATTATTATTAAGTCTTCCGTTCACAACGGAAGACTTATAGTGTTTGTATTGTTTCTTTTTAAGGTCTTCCGTTTCAGACGGAAGACCTTATAGTGATTCTACTGTTTTTTCTTTTTATTATTATTATTTTTTTTCCTTTTTGTTTTGCCGATTTCTCGGAGATGAGTGGACGGATTCAGATGAAATTTTCAGAGATGATAGAGAGTTAAAATATCTTTCAAATGCAGTTTTCAGTTTTTCAAAATTCACTTCCGGTCGTCAGTTATGTCCGATTTCCGCTTTTTTCAAAAAAGTTTTGTCCCAGTCATATCTCAGAAACGGTAAGAGATTAAGACACCAAACTTATATGAGTAATAGATCTTGATAAGTAGGCAAAACCATTTGGGTTACCATTGTCCGCCGTCACTTCCGGTCGTCACAGGAAGTGATCAAAGAAATCGAAAATTTCAACTTTTCTTTTTTGAAACTTTTTCTACATCACATTATAGCATCTTGTTTGTAGTTTCGAAATATATCAGTCCCAACGGAAACAAAAACGACCACTTCCGGTTATAAGAGAAAAACTGCATATTTTCAGTATTATTCTTTCCCACAAATATTTTTCATACGTAATGTACTTGAAATGATTTTTGGATATGTTATTCAGACTGCAAATGACTACAGTAACGTCAAATATCTTTGTAAAATTCACTTCCGGTCCCGTGATTTCCTGTCCTCAAAATGAAAAGTTATCATAGCTAGATCTCGTAAACGGTAAGAGATTAAGACACCAAAGTTATATAAATGGTTTATCATGATAAGTAGGCAAAATCAGTTGGGATAAGATTGTCAGCCGTCACTTCCGGTCGTCACAGGAAGTGATCCAAAAAATCAAATTTTTAACTTTTCTTTCATGAAACTTTTTTTTGCATCACATTATAACATCTTATTTGTATTTTTGAAATATATTAGTCCCAGCGGAAAATAAAACGACAACTCCCGGTTATGAGAGAAAAAACTACATAATTTGAGTATTTGTCTTTCCCATAAATATTTCTTATAGTTAAAGTATTTGTAATGATTTTTGGATATGTTATTCGGACTGCAGATCTCTACAGTTATGTCTAATATCTCAGTAAAATTCACTTCCGGTCGCGTGACTTCCTGTCCTCAAAATCAGAAGTTATCATTGCTAGATCTCGTTAACGGTAAGAGATTAAGACACCAAACTAATAGGGATGGTAGACCTTGATGAATAGACAAATCTTTTGAGTTTAAGATCGTCCGCCGTCACTTCCGGTTGTCACAGGAAGTGATCAAATAAATCACGATTTTAAACTTTTCTTTAAGGAATCTTTCTTAGTATTACCTTATAGCATCTTACTAGTAGTTTCAAAATATGTCAGTCCCATTGGAAACAAAAACGACGACTTCCGGTTATGAGAGAAAAACTGCATAAATTGAGTTTCTTACTATCCCATAAATATCTTTTATAAAAAGAGTATTTGAAATGATTTTGTAACATGTTATTCAGACTGCAAATGTCTAGAGAAACCTCAAAATGAGACCTTTGAACCTTACTCAAAAAGTAATAAAGAAATATTCATTACCTTTATCTAGATTCAGCTTCAAGTGTTTATCTCAAGTTTACCCCCTCTCTCTCTCTCTTTTTTTTTGATGACCTTGACCTTTGACCTTGATAAATGACCTTGTACTTTGGTTCCAAAGGTCACGATCAAGCTTAAGGTCGAGCAGGTATTTGCAACCCTTACTCTAACAAATGCTTATAAAATATCCCCTCTCTTCTCTTAAAAAAAAAACAATCCACAGCAACGTAGAGAAAACGTCTTCAAGCCAAACGGCACGAAATATTGACATAAGATTCGGAATAAAAGCAAGAAGAGACCTGAAAGAAAGTGTCCTGAGAGTTTTAAGGAGAGTCTCTAAACTATAATGATATTGTAGTGAATATAGGCAAAATCTGCTTTTTTTCTGTCTGAAATTTAGTTATTGCTGAGCATAAACATTAATTAAAGCTCGCATCGGCTATTTCTACAATTGTTGTTAATATCATTCGATTCTTTTGCTCTATTACATTTTAATACCAAGTATTCGTGCTTTCTTGGGTGTATGGAATTTATTTCAATTTTATTTAGATTAAAAAATGAATGGATCGAATCTTGGAAATGGTGATTTTTCATATCAATTAAATTTCCACGCAATTTAGATAGGTTAAATCAATTGCAGTTACCCCGCTTGATACGATATGGTGTTGAAAAAATGCCCATGACTCATTGTTTTTCCGGGATTTTGAATTTCCTCTGCAACTGACCACGTGTATTACTTTCGCTTTTACAACTCTGTATATGCTAGGTGTCATTGCTTCACTGCAAATGTGTCCCATAATTATTCTAATCATTTTCCTACATACAATATCACATCAAACAGCCAATATCTCAGTTTTTTAAGAAATTTGACCGGGACTTTACTACGAAACTATTTCTTTCACTTCGAAACTATTTCCTTCAACCTTAAAATAATAAGCTTACAAAATACCTTAAATGTTGTGGAATTTGGTGGCTTAGTGGTTAGCGTGTCCGACTTTCATAATAATGGTTAGGGGATCGAGACCAGATGGAGGAATTCATATTTCTTTTTTTTTTCTTTCTTGTTTTTGCATTTTGTTTTTTTTTTTAAATAGAAAAATATTCTTCTTACAGATAAATAGAGGAGAACGGAAGACCTTATTTGTTGCTGTAGCAACAAGAGTTTCTAGTTAAGGTCTTCCGTCTCCAACGGAAGACCTTATTGTTTTCGTTCGGTTTCTTTTTCCCTATTATTATTATTATTCTTCCAACCGATTTTGTGCAAGCGATTTCTCAGAGATAGGCTAGGTTTTTTTCCGATTTCTACCAAACTTTCAGATCTGAAAGATATTTAATTGATCTTGATAGGTTTTTTTCTTTTTATGATTTTATCTCAAAAAAATTATTATTAGATATGGACGATATTTCTAATTTTCATAGCGATATAAGTTGTTTGAAAATTGACTTATCTGAATTCTAGATAAAATATTTGAAAATCTGAAGGGAAAATAGTTTATGGAAAGGTTTACGAATGCATGAGTTGTACTTTGATTGGGTCTCCAAATCTTTTTTTCACACTAGATACGATATATTTGTGTCAGGGCGAAATAAAATAAAGACGATAAGAACGTTTTATTTATTTTATTTCAGAAATATCACAAATAATTTGAAAATGCGCGAATATTTTGTGGCGTTTGGCGCATATGACCCGCCTTCACACCTGTTCATAATTTGTTAAAACAGAAATATGAAGACAAAATGTTTATATAAGATTCCGTTTTTGATGTCAATTAAAATTATTCCTCCCAAATTTTGTGAGCGCCTTCAAGTTAGGGGATATATGAAGTTTATATTTCGTTTTTTAAAAAAAGTTTTAAAATCGACTTTTGTCCGGCAGTTTTTGGAAACGGTTTGAGGTAAAGATATGAAATTTACATAAGTATTGATCATGATATATTATTTGTTTTGAAGTTGTTTTCGTGTGTTTCCAGTACTTCCGGTCCGAACCGGAAGTGAATTTGTTTTTGGTCAATTTTTGATTTTTTTGTTTTTAGACATTTTTTCGAGATATTCTTATGTAAAACAGACATTTTTCTACAAATACTAAAAAAAAAAAATATATAATTTGTTTTTAAATCAGATTCCGCATTTTGTATATTTTCGGTACCGAAATTTTCTCTATTTACGTAGTATGTATAAGGTGGGCAAAGAAAGATAACTCTGACCTGTGAATGAGAATAGAACTTTCGAGATAAAGGCGGAAATAGTAATTGATGACGTTAGAGACATATATACATATTAACACATTCAATATTCTCTCTTTTGCATGTTACTTAATTCACTATATGCATATTATGATTTTAAATTTGGCTGTGTAGTGTTAGTCTGTATATTGAAAGTTTTTGATTTACAAATTTATATCTTAAAAAAAATATCCGTTCTGTGTCAACTAAGTATATACAACAGCGATGTATATACAAATTATTCTACAAAAGTACTAAACATATTATTTATTCAATCAGATTCTGCATTTTGGAGATTTAAGGTTCCGTCAATAAATTCATTTTCTCAATTTTTCTCATGTAAGTAGTGATATGAAGTTTATATAAAATTCTGTTTTGTATGTGGGAATAGAACTTTCGAGATAAAGGCGGAGGAATTTTAAAATGGACTTTTCGCAGACGTCTATATCCACACTTTTCACATAAAAAAAATGAAATTACAGAGTTTGAGTTTCCATATCCACTTCTGTTTTGAAAGATTACGTTGGTTACTGCTTTCAGTATATACATAGTTTAAAGTTGTCAGTTTTTGATTTTTTTTCTGTTTTTAGATATTTTTTTAAAAAGACATTTTTCTACAAATACTAAATATATAATTTGTTTTTAAATCAGATTCCGCATTTTGTATATTTTCGGTACCGAAATTTTCTTATTTACGTAGTATGTATAAGGGGGCAAAGAAAGATAACTCTGACCTGTGAATGAGAATAGAACTTTCGAGATAAAGGCGGAAATAGTATTGATGACGTTAGAGACATATATACGCTCTCCAGATCAACATATTTACACATTCAATATTCTCTCTTTTGCATGTTACTTAATTCACTATATGCATATTACTTTAAATTTGGCTGTGTAGTGTTAGTCTGTATATTGAAAGTTTTTGATTTACAAATTTATATCTTAAAAAAATTATATCTGTTCTGTGTCAACTAAGCACTTTGAAGAAAATAATATTGTACGCAGTATACATTACAGCGATGTATATACAAATTATTCTACAAAAATACTAAACATATTATTTATTCAATCGGATTCTGCATTTTGGAGATTTAAGGTTCCGTCAATAAATTCATTTTCTCTATTTACGTAGTGACAATGAGCAAAGATAGATAACTCTGACTTGTAAACTGTGGGAATAGAACTTTCGAGATAAAGGCGGAGGTAGTATCCATGACGTCGCAGACGTCTATATCCACACTTTTCACATAAAAAAAATATTAAGACTTTGAGTTTCCATATCCACTTCTGCATGAAAGATTACGTTGGTTACTGCTTTCAGTATATACATAGTTTAAAGTTGTCAGCGTAGTGTAAATCTGTAATGTCTGTTATGATTATATTTAAAAAAAATATTCTTAATTCATTCTCTAATTTGAATGCGAAATTATCCCGGAATCCGAGTTTTATTTTCGATTCTAAAATATTATATGTACTCATAAGGGAACTGAGAGATAGAAGAGTAATGTAATACCGTTGTAAAGCCTTTAGAAATAAATTGATATCTGCAACTTAAAAGAAAGAAAATCAATCTATAGATTGGTTTTGGTTTTAACACGTATATTTCATTGATTAAAAGTCTTATAGTGTTATTTATTATACATGATCTATACTTTTATATACCCGAGAAGTTATTAAAGATGAGAAAAAGCGATTCTGGGATTTTTGTGAAATACTAGTACTCAAAGGGTTAACATTATGTGAAAGTTACGCGTTTCTGTGTGAAATAATGCTACGCTAAAAACATGATACAAAAACATCTGCAAAGGTCTGTTGATATGTTAGATAAAGTATACAAATGAAAACAATTTTATGCAATGCTATATAATTATATGTATGTACATGCAACCTTAAGTATTTTCCTTTTAATTCATAAAACATAAAATTACCGAGTATGTAATTCTTTTGAAGCACCCCCCCTCTTGATTTTATTCGGAGACATTATTGCAACTATAGGCCTTTGAATTATAAATTCGTTATACAATTAAATCTGGAACATTTGGTTATAATTACCATTAACATGTATAGAGAATTCATATTCTATAATAGTAGATTTTTCATTACGCAAGATACTGAAATTTACATGTCTGAGAGAGAGAGAGAGAGAGAGAGAGAGAGAGAGAGAGAGAGATTCCCTTTTAATCCTGATTATCCTATCCATTTACATAGACAACAAGCTAATTCAGAGAATTCGTGTCCCCCGCTTAGGGAAAAAGTCGGATCCCCCTGACTGAATTTGTAGAATTATTAAATGTATCCATGTACATGTATACTGAAGCAAATAAAATACATGTATGTCAATATGCGTATAAAGATTTGATTGCTTATTTTTTATTATGTGTATAGAAGATTCTTTTTATATGGAATATTTATCACACTGTAATGATATGATGATCTTAATACCTCATAACTTTTTCTTTTCACATGCTGAATACTATCACTTAAAAAAAGAAAAGTTAAAAAGGGGGCGTTACGATATTCGATCCCGGGACCTTTCACATTTGAAGCGGGAGACATACCACTAGACCACGGAGTCGCTTTAAATGATATCAAGTATATGCAGAAATGAAGTCACACACATGTATATATTCATGTTTGGTATTGTCAAAATTTTACACAATCCATGGAGTTTGATTTATTTAGCCTTTATTAAACAGTTCTAATAGATGTAATAATAACATAAAGTCCGCCGAGAACCTGTTTTATACGCAATAACTCTCCGCATGCCCCTGTGCTAAAAATAGCGACATGTAATACTATAAATACAAATAAAACAAACGGGGCGGGGCACTTTGAGAGGGGTGAGAGAGGTCCTAGGGAGTGTTGGTATAAAATTACATTGCATAAGCTCAAAATCTTCTTGAAATATCACCCGGAAATGATAATTTTACACATAGAGAGAATGTATAAATTTACGACCTTGAACTTTGACCTTTTGACCTCAAAATCAATAGGGGTCCTCCTTAGGCCACAGGGAGTTGTTATGTAAAATTTCATTGTGATAGCTCAAATGGTTCTAGAGATATCGTGTGGAAACGAAAGTGTTATAACAGACAGAATTTGCTTATTTATGACCTTGACCTTTGACCTTTTGACCTCAAAATCAATAGGGGTCTTCATTAGTCC
>NW_026941458.1:0-13429 GCF_032062105.1 Saccostrea cuccullata
GATCCTTCATAGATAGCCGGGACGGCCATTGTAATCATATTGTCAGGACAGCTCAGAGGTAAGGTCAATGTAATCACATAGTCAGGACAGCTCAAAGGTAAGGTCAATGTAATCACATCACCAGAACAGCTCAAAGGTAAGGTCAATATAATCACATCATCAGGAGAGCTCAAAGGTAAGGTCAATGTAATCACATCATCAGGAGATCTCAAAGGAAAGATCAATGTAATCACATCGTCATGAAAGCTCAAAGGTAAGGTCAATGTAATTAAATCATCAAGACAGTTAAAAGGTAAGGTCAATGTAATCACATCACCAGGACAGCTCAAATTAAGGTCCATGTCATCAGATCACCAGGACAGCTCAAAGGTAAGGTCAATGTAATTGCATTGTCAGGACAGCTCAAAGGTAAGGTCACTGCAATCACATATATATATGTCATGAAAGCTAAGAGGTAAGGTCAATGTAATCACATTGTCAGGACAGCTCAAAGATAAGATCAATGTAATCACATTGAAAGGACAGCTAAAAGGTATGGTCACTGTAATCAAATTGTCAGAACTGTCACTGTAATCACAACAACAGGACAGCTCATAGTTAAGTCAAATTTATCACATTGTTAAGACAGCTCAAATGTAAGTCTGATGTAATCACCTCACCAGGACAGCTCAAAGGTAACGTCAATGTAATTACCTGACCAGGACAGCTCAATGGTAATTTCGATGTAATCACCTGACCAGGCCAGCTCAAAGGTAAGGTCAATGTAGTTACATGATCAGGACAGCTCAAAGGTAAGGTCAATGTAGTTACATCATCAGGACAGATCAATGGTAAGGTCAATGTAATCACATCATCAGGGCAGCTCAAAGGTAAGGTCAATGTAATCACATCACCAGAACAGCTCAAAGGTAAGGTCAATGTAATCACATCACCAGAACAGCTCAAAGGTAAGGTCAATGTAGTTACATCATCAGGACAGCTCAAAGGTAAGGTCAATGTAATCACATTGACAGGACAGCTCAAAGTAAGGTCAATGTAATCACATCATCAGGACAGATCAAAGGTAAGGTCAATGTAATCACATAGTCAGGACAGCTCAAAGGTAAGGTCAATGTAATCACATAGTCAGGACAGCTCAAAGGTAAGGTCAATGTAATCACATCATCAGGACAGCTCAAGGTAAGGTCAATGTAATCACATTGACAGGACAGCTCAAAGGTAAGGTCAATGTAATCACATCATCAGGACATATCAAAGGTAAGGTCAATGTAATCACATAGTCAGGACAGCTCAAAGGTAAGGTCAATGTAATCACATAGTCAGGACAGCTCAAAGGTAAGGTCAATGTAATCACATCATCAGGACAGCTCAAAGGTAAGGTCAATGTAATCACATTGACAGGACAGCTCAAAGGTAAGGTCAATGTAATCACATCATCAGGACAGCTCAAAGGTAAGGTCAATGTAATCACATCACCAGAACAGCTCAAAGGTAAGGTCAATGTAATCACATCACCAGAACAGCTCAAAGGTAAGGTCAATGTAGTTACATCATCAGGACAGCTCAAAGGTAAGGTCAATGTAATCACATTGACAGGACAGCTCAAAGTAAGGTCAATGTAATCACATCATCAGGACAGATCAAAGGTAAGGTCAATGTAATCACATAGTCAGGACAGCTCAAAGGTAAGGTCAATGTAATCACATAGTCAGGACAGCTCAAAGGTAAGGTCAATGTAATCACATCATCAGGACAGCTCAAAGGTAAGGTCAATGTAATCACATTGACAGGACAGCTCAAAGGTAAGGTCAATGTAATCACATCATCAGGACATATCAAAGGTAAGGTCAATGTAATCACATAGTCAGGACAGCTCAAGGTAAGGTCAATGTAATCACATAGTCAGGACAGCTCAAAGGTAAGGTCAATGTAATCACATCATCAGGACAGCTCAAAGGTAAGGTCAATGTAATCACATTGACAGGACAGCTCAAAGGTAAGGTCAATGTAATCACATCATCAGGACAGCTCAAAGGTAAGGTCAATGTAATCACATCACCAGGACAGCTCAAAGGTAAGGTCAATGTAATCACATCATCAGGACAACTCAAAGGTAAGGTCAATGTAATCACATTGACAGGACAGCTCAAAGGTAAGGTCAATGTAATCACATTGACAGGACAGCTCAAAGGTAAGGTCAATGTAATCACATCACCAGGACAGCTCAATGGCAAGGTCAGTGTAATCACATCGTCATCAAGATCAAAGGTAAGCCACTGGAATCGCATACATGTACTAATATTTTGAGGACTGGCAAAAGTTAAAGCAGTTATCACCTTCTCAGGACACAATGCTTGTTTTAAAAACTTTGTTAGGAATAAATCTTTAATAAAATGAAAATGAACCTGGGAAAAACATTGTTCTAAATATAATTTTCAGAACCGAGTATAATTTGTCCCCAACATACGAACAACTTTTATGTATTAACTATTTTTCAGAATGGGTCTGCAGCCGGATTACACGGCTCAGAACCTCGGCTTCCGATGTGTCCGCAGTGCCAAAGCCTACTGGGATCTCCATGGTCACAAGAACTTACGGAGACCATACATTGGGGACAACAAACCAGACCCCAGGAGGAGGCGCCCACCCAGGCACCACCGGAAAGATGAACTGTAAGGCCTGCCACATGGGGGAATGTTAACTATAGAGAGGGCTCTTCAAGACCTACTGTGAAAGACTCTAGTCACAAAATAGTGGACAGTCACGTCACAAGAAATACAAACTGATCACAGGAACAGCTGGACGAAAAGTAAAGAAATCTTCATCAAATTTTAGCTCAATTTTTAAAGAAGTCTTTATAATAAAACATTTACAATGTTTCAGTTTTATCATTGATACACATTTTAAAAGAATTATCAAGAATTATCAGCAACGATATTTGTTTGACCTGAATACATATTGAATACCTATGTAATGTATAATCCCTGTAAAACCCATTGGAAAAGAGAGTTTTACATTAACATCAGATGTTCCAAAACTTTGTCTACTAAACATGGTAATTCATGACAAAACAGCAGTTGACATAAAAATATAATTTATTTTCTTAATAATGATAATGAGACATGAAATCCTCTTACAGTGTTTATCACTCAGTTCTTCATGTATACTAAATGCATGGTTCACAAGGCACCAAAATGGCTCCAACACACAAGCTAACGAGAGAGTCAAATGGCCGTGACAGATACAGCCTGACCACATAACGGCTGACTCCTACACACAACCAGATAAAAAGCTGCGAGTTTATAGACTAATTCTAGACTAGACACTATTTATAATGGACAAACAGGACGGATAGCTACAGATAAACACACAGACAGTCTTAAATATCACTGCTGTACACCTTCAATGTAAAACGTCTTAATCTGCTTTTCACTCAGGATAAAATAAAGTCTAAATAATAAATCTGTTTACAAATTTCTAAGAGAGAGTTAAACTCTTGAAAAAAAAGGTGTTTATAACAATTAAATATCAATCTCTACTCAATGATAAATTATATGTCCCTTTCCTTACAAATGCAAGAAAAAGAACAAAAATTTTCCTTTTTTTCTAATCACTTAAGAATCTACATCATAAAGATACTACAATATAAAACCTACTCTAAGTGTAAAATTATTGGACAACATTCAAATTAAACTGTACATGTGTTCTTTGTTTTAAACAGGTGTTTTACGAAAAGCTAATTCATAGGTAAAATACTGAAAACCTACAATTATTTTTGAAATTGAACAGATCAAATAATAAATTGTGGAATATTTGCATGTTTGATTATACTTTACATTAAAAAAAAAACTTAGTAACAGAAGTCGAAAATATAAAGTAGGACATTGTTTAACCTTCAAATCTCAATAAACCCTTACACAAGTATTGTAAAATTCTCTGGACAATAATTCCCCCTTCACTCTCTTATCTTCTCAAAAGGTACTGCACGTTAGAAGTTATTTTTCTTTGAAAACGAAACAAAATACTTCACAAAGAAAAACATTGTGCAATATAAACTACCACGTTTAAGCAATAAGCATTTCACCAGTTTCAAAATATTTTGAGTAATTTTGTTGAAGAACTAAAACCAATTTACCAGTAAAAAGATTTCTGAACTTTTACATGTATAAAAGAAAAGGAAGAACTATAATAATTTATTCCTAGACTTGTTCCACATTGCTTAATTCTGATTGTGCTACAGTCTATAACTGAGGAGAAAAACAAAATAGCTTCAATGAAGTCAAAAAATATATTTGTTAATTATGTAAAACATTCTTGAAAAAAATTGTAGAATTTGGACGGACTATATGATCTGTTGAGACAACCACATAAAAAGAAGAAAGGAATGTACATATTAATATTACAACTTGCATCTTTATCTAAAAGAAATCAGTTAACAACTGAAAAAATTTAAAATTAAAAAAAATCTAAAAAGTATCAAGCACAGGTATACTATATATCAGATATCCAATTGAAAATATCAACAATTAAAATCAAATAAATGCATAATTTAACCAGAAGTCTCTGTCGAGACTGTAGCTCTACTGGTTTGTACTTATCAAAAACCATTGCACTATTTTATGTATCTTTGTGTAGTCTACTTGTGTGCCAACTTATTTTGAAATCAGATAAAAACTGTAGAAGGAGTGGCGTTTTTAAAGAATTCCACAGAAAATTCTATTTTGAGTAACCATAGCAATACCGTTCATTGAAATCAAAAACCGATGCACTATTCTATGTATCTTAGTGTAGTCTACTTGTGTGCCACAGTATATTGAAATCAGACCAAAACTGTAGAAGGAGTAGCATTTTAAAGGAATTTCACAGAAAATTCTATTTTTAGTAACCATGGCAACACCGTTCATCTAAATCAAAAAACGATGCCCTATTCTATGTATCTTAGTGTAGTCTACTTGTGTACCAAGTTATACTGAAATCAGACAAAAACCGTAGAAGGAGTAGCGTTTTTAAGGAATTTTACAGAAAATTCTATTTTTAGTAACCATGGCAACACCTTTTATCGAAATCAAAAACCGATGCACAATTCTATGTACCTTAGTGTAGTCTACTTGTCTGCCAAGTTATATTGAAATCAGACAAAAACTGTAGAAGGAGTAGCGTTTTTAAGGAATTTCACAGAAAATTCTATTTTTAGTAACCATGGCAACACCATTCATCGAAATCAAAAACCGATGCACTATTCTATGTATCTTAGTGTAGTCTACTTGTGTGCCAAGTTATATTGAAATCAGACCAAAACTGTAGAAGGAGTAGTGTTTTAAAGGAATTTCACAGAAAATTCTATTTTGAGTAACCATGGCAACACCGTTCATCGAAATAAAAAACCCATGCACTATTCTATGTATCTTAGTGTAGTCTACTTGTGTGCCAAGTTATATTGAAATCAGACAAAAACTGTAGAAGGAGTAGCGTTTTTAAGGAATTTCACAGAAAATTCTATTTTTAGTAACCATGGCAACACCGTTCATCGAAATGAAAAACCGATGCACTATTCTATGTATCTTAGTGTAGTCTACTTGTGTGCCAAGTTATATTGAAATCAGACCAAAACTGTAGAAGGAGTAGCGTTTTAAAGGAATTTCACAGAAAATTCTATTTTTAGTAACCATGGCAACACCGTTCATCAAAATTAAAAATCAATGCACTATTCTATGTATCTTAGTGTAGTCTACTTGTGTGCCAAGTTATATTGAAATCAGACCAAAACTGTAGAAGGAGTAGCGTTTTTAAGGAATTTCACAGAAAATTCTATTTTTAGTAACCATGGCAACACCGTTCATTGAAATCAAAAACCGATGTACTATTCTATGTATCTTAGTGTAGTCTACTTGTGTACCAAGTTATACTGAAATCAAACTAAAATTGTAGGAGGAGTAGCGTTTTGAAAAATTGTTTACAGACGGACAGACAGACAGACGGACGGACGCCGGACGCATTACTATCGCATAAGCTCTTCTGGTCTCTGACCAGTAGAGCTAAAAATGAAAAAAAAAGTAGAACCAGAAGTCTCTGTCGAGACTGAAGATCCAATAAATAGAATAATGATCATTGATTAAATCTCTTTATGTTCTTAGTGCAGTCTACTTGCATGCCACATTTATATTATAATCAAACTAAAATTGTATTTGGAGTAGCATTTTGAAAGAATTTCACAGAAATTTCTATTTTTAGTAACCACGACAACACCGTTCATCGAAATCAAAAACCGATACACAGAATTATGTATCTTAGTGTAGTCTACTTGTGTGCCAAGTTATATTGAAATCAGACCAAAACTGTAGGAGGAGTATCATTTTGAAAGAATTTCACAGAAATTTCTATTTTTAGTAACCACGGCAACCCCTTTTATCAAAATCAAAAACCGATACACAGAATTATGTATCTTAGTGTAGTCTACTTTTGTGCCAAGTTATATTGAAATCAGACTAAAACTGTAGGAGGAGTAGCATTTTGAATGAATTTCACAGAAATTTCTATTTTTAATAACCACTGCAACACCGTTCAACGAAATCAAAAACCGATACACAGAATTATGTATCTTAGTGTAGTCTACTTGTGTGCCAAGTTATATTAAAATCAGACTAAAACTGTAGGAGGAGTAGCATTTTGAAAGAATTTCACAGAAATTTCTATTTTTAGTAACCACGGCAACACCGTTCATCGAAATCAAAAACCAATAAACAGAATTGTGTATCTTAGTGTAGTCTACTTGTGTGCCAAGTTATATTGAAATCAGACTAAAACTGTAGGAGGAGTAGCATTTTGAAAGAATTTCACAGAAATTTCTATTTTTAGTAACCACGGCAACACCGTTCATAGAAATCAAAAACCGATACACAGAATTACCCGGTATATATCTTAGTGTAGTCTACTTGTGTGCCAATTTATACTGAAACCAGACTAAAACTGTAGGAGGAGTAGCATTTTGAAAGAATTTCACAGAAATTTCTATTTTTAGTAACCACGGCAACACCGTTCAACGAAATCAAAAACCGATACACAGAATTGTGTATCTTAGTGTAGTCTACTTGTGTGCCAAGTTATACTGAAATCAGACTAAAACTGTAGGAGGAGTAGCATTTTGAACGAATTTCACAGAAATTTTTATTTTTAGTAACCACGGCAACACCGTTCATAGAAATCAAAAACCGATACACAGAATTATGTATCTTAGTATAGTCTACTTGTGTGCCAAGTAATATTGAAATCAGACCAAAACTGTAGGAGGAGTAGCATTTTGAAAAATTGTTTACAGACAGACAGACAGACAGACAGACGGACAGACGGACGGACGCCGGACGCATTACTATCGCATAAGCTCTTCTGGTCTCTGACCAGTAGAGCTAAAAAAAAAGGAGGAAAAAAATCTAATCAACTATACTAAAACAGTAAAAGTAAATTGAAAGTTTAATTATTCAATAAATATAAATAATTTATCACATTCTTGATCACAATTAAGTTTTAAAAATAAATAAGTACATGTTTTATTTATTCAACTGCATATTAAATGTAAAAGGAATGGCACAAACTGCCCATTCAAAAACCTCACCAGGTGGTGAATAAAGCATTGTTTGGCATGGAATGTATCAAGTCATGTGATATGTTTATGGTTAAAACAATGGCTTTTGATTGGTCAACACAGATGATAAGTTGATATGTACGTCAGGTATCGAACTCCCTGCTATAAGATTCCTCACTTCCAGTCTCCCCGCGATATAAATCCACCGCGTGGCTGTGCGGCTCGAAGCTTCGACTGAGGTAGTTACTGATCACCAGATTAGAAGATTGCGTATTGCGGTAACCCAGATAGGGATCGATGTAATGATCCTGCTCGTTGACCCAGCTCGAGTCCACACTGTTCCCGATCCCACTCGTTCCTCCTGTTAAGCTGTGAGGGCGGCTGTCTGGACTGAGCCGCGACAACTGGAATAAAAATAGAAACATGAAATCCAACCTCCACCACTGAAATAAAATAAAAACGTGAGATCTGGCCCAAAAACAACTTAATCTAGGGTCACTCCAAATCATATACTGAGAATCGCTGGACATATTTCAGTCTGTTGATACACAACTATCATAAGATAGTATAATAAAAAAATTTACTAATTAAGCAATGTTTTGAACATCCTATAAATTTAATCATTTTGCAAATTCATAATTTACACACACACAAACTCTTGAGTAATCTGGTCCCCGTAAACTTACGTGAACATCTCTGTCCTTGCCGGTGAGTTTGTATTCCTTGACGAGTTTATCTAAGCCCTGCTTCTGTTTGGTGATGGAGTCGATACGATCCTGTAATCTGGAATTCTCCTCCTCCAGGAATTTGGTGCGGACCTGTAACATGGAGACCATACGAGTCTTCTCGCGGACGGCCTCCTCCATATCCGACAGCCTGTAAGAGATTTGATTGGCTGAAAAAGGTCACCATAGCAACAGTCAGGAACAGCAGGAAGACATGTCGATGAAATATGTGGACAAGGATAGATGGTTTGCTAATTTTTGTGAATTTGAAATGAAGTAATTAAGCCTTTTGTCATTATAAAATCAACTTTACCTTAAGCATATGTAATTATACTGTCTAGAATAATATTTTGCTGTCATACAATCTACTCTTAGACTAACAATATTGTGCACTGCCAATATGTATGCCCTATAGAGAAGCAAGCAATTTTTTCAAGGATCAAAGAAAATCTTGGGACAACAAGGAAGCATTTCAACTTAAAATGAAAGTAAAACTAGCTATATTTATAAACAAACACGAAAATAATATATATAAGAAATACAAACATTACTGCACTTAGTTATCATTCAGTAAACACCCATTGAAAACATTTAACCCATCCAGAGACACTGGAAATCATTGAAATGCTGAGACATTTTTCAAGTTGATATCCACAATTAAAGTAACAATAAAAATGAAAGAAAAAGTGAGCTAGCTCACATACCCCATGCTCCCCCAAAACTTGACGGTGAAACACATAATGAAAGGCACAGCTAGTGCACTTTAAATACATAATAATTGCAAAAAATCTTCACATCAAAATGTCTTGCATATGAGGACATTTAAATGTGGAATGAAGTTTCTAGATAAATACAATGTAATGGAATCGAAATTTCTTGGCATTATACAAATCCAAACATTAATTTGAAGTGGTTGGGGGGGGGGGGGGGGGGGGTTGAGAAATTTTCTTGAATGATAGGCAAAACTCTTTGGGATAAAATAATGGAATATGTCCTAAATATCTGCATAGGATGATGAAACTATGTACAACAGTTTAAGAGGAGTGGTGCTGACAAACTGTTCATCTGTATATTCAAAATATTCAAAAAAAAGTCTAAGTTGGAAAGTGTGGAAATTCCCCGAATAATAAAGGAATCGGAATTTCCTGGTAATATGCACATCTACATATTGTGTCCTAAATATCTGCAAAGTTTAACGAAATTCTGTGCAGTGGTTTATGAGGAGTTGCGCTGACAAACTGTTCATCTCTATATAAAAGGTATGGCAAAAATCCTAAGTTTTTAGTGCGGAAAGTCCCGGAAAAAATAAAGGAATCGGAATTTCCTGGTAATATGCACATCTACATATTGTGTCCTAAATATCTGCAAAGTTTAACAAAATTCTGTGCAGTGGTTTATGAGGAGTTGCGCTGACAAACTGTTCATCTCTATATTCAAGGTATGGCCAAAAACCTAACTATTTAGTGTGGAAAGTCCCGGAAAAATAATGGAAGCGGAATTTCCTGGAAATATGCACATCTACATATTGTATCCTAAACATCTGCAAAGTTTGACAAAATTCTGTGCAGCGGTTTATGAAGAGTTGCGCTGAAAAACTGTTCATCTCTATATTAAAGGTATGGCCAAATGCCTGAGTTAAAAAGTGCGGAAATTCCCGGAAAAAATAATGGAATCGGAATTTCCTGGTAATATGCACATCTACACATTGTGTCCTAAATATCTGCAAAGTTTGACAAAATTCTGTGCAGCGGTTTATGAGGAGTTGCGCTGACAAACTGTTCATCTCTATATTCAAGGTATGGCCAAATGCCTAAGTTAAAAAGTGTGGAAATTCCCGGAAAAAATAATGGAATCAGAATTTCCTGGTAATATGCACATCTACACATTGTGTCCTAAATACCTGCAAAGTTTGAAGAAATTCTATGCAGCGGTTTATGAGGAGTTGCGCTGACAAAAAAAGAGGACTGACTGACGGACTGACTGACTGACTGACGGACGGGTCAAAAACATTATACCTCCCGCAACTAGTTGCGTGGGGTATAAAAACTCCATATAAACCCAGTTACTTTAACAAGTCGGAAAATCATGAAATGCTTAAACATGTATACATATGCCCCATGATAAGCTGTTAATGGAGATTATAGGCATATAGGTTAAAACATTTAACTAATACAGAAGTTGTTCAATGAAGTTAAATTATCTTGTAATATTTTTAAAAAACACGATGAATGTGTTAAAAACAAATTATAAGAAAACATACAACTGTAAATTAACTGTACAATAGTAAAGCCACCAGAGATAAATGAACATAGTGAGAACAAGAGGCCCAGGGGCCACAGCGCTCACCTGAGCACATCAGCTAGGAAAAAACACATATCAGATCAGAACTGAAAGTTAACTTAAGTTAGGGGGAGGGCTTGAATTTTAACCCCCAAGGGGATCATAATTTGAACGAACTAGAATCTACATTACCTGAGGATGATTCCATACAAATATAACTAATCCTGGCTTTGAAGTACTTGAAAAGAAGATTTAAAAAGGTTTCCCTATATATTTCTATGTAAAACTTTGGTCGGCCATTTTGGCCACGCCCTACCCCCAGGGGTCATGACTTGAACAAATTTAAATCTACATTACCTGAGGATGATTCCACATGAGTTTCATCTTTCCTGGCCCAGTGGTTCTTGAGAAGAAGATTTTTATAGATTTTTCCTAAATATTCCTATGTAAAACTTTGATCGGCCATTTTGGCCCCGCCCTACCCCCGGGGGTCATGACTTGAACAAATTTATATCTACATTACCTGAGGATGATTCCATATGAGTTACATCTTTCCTGGCCCAGTGGTTCTTGAGAAGAAGATTTTTAAAGATTTTTCCTATATATTCCTATGTAAAACTTTGATCGGCCATTTTGGCCCCACCCTATCCCCGGGGGTCATGACTTGAACAAATTTGAATCTACACTACCTGAGGATGATTCCACATGAGTTTCATCTTTCCTGTTCCAGTGGTTCTTGAGAAGAAGATTTTTTAAAAATGCCAATAATTTTTCTCTAATTCATGATTATCTCCCCTTGGAAAAGGGCGTGGCCCTTCATTTGAACAAACTTAATCCCCTTCGCCCAAGGATACTTTGTGCCAAGTTTGGTTGAAATTGGCCCAGTGGTTCTTGAGGAGAAGATGAAAATGTGAAAAGTTTACGACAACGACAACGACGCCAACGACAACAGACAACGGACAAATTTTGATCAGAAAAGCTCACTTGAGCCTTCGGCTCAGGTGAGCTAATAATGTGTACCAAAAACATAACGATCATACAATGCCATGTGGATGTTGACAACTTATATTACACATGTGTAAACAAAAAGGGATTTATGGGGAAATTCTTACAAAATTAAGAAGAACAGCAAATTAGCTAGAGATTTACAATGGGGATAAAATGTCAACAAATGATGAAATGATAATAACCTCAAAACCTGATCTAATGACCTGGAAATATTACTGCACTTGATACATGTTAGATAGAAAAAGAAGCCTTAAAATCTGAAGGAAAACCTATCATTTCAATTGAACTTTTTTCTCTCTCCCCCCCCACCACTCACACACACATTTAGAAGTAAATGGAATTCATATTAATAAAAAAAAAATTGTCAAAATCCTTTTTTCTTCATGATTTTCAAATCAACCATACTAACTGAAAGCTTACTAGAAAAATTATTACAATTTCACTTCAAGCATAATTTTTTTTTTTTGCATACTGTGTACAGGGTTATTTTCCCCTTATGTAATTACTCTGTTTACAGTCTGCTAATAATTAAAACCTACTGAGTTAGGTATTCCCGTTTTTCTCAATTCACAGTCTGGTAATTATTAAGACCTACTGAGTGAGATATTTCCGTTTTCTCGGTTCACGGTCTGGTAATTATTAAGACTTACTGAGTGAGATATTCCCGTTTTTCTCGGTTCACGGTCTGGTAATTATTAAGACTTACTGAGTGAGATATTCCCGTTTTTCTCGGTTCACGGTCTGGTAATTATTAAGACTTACTGAGTGAGATATTCCCGTTTTCCTAGGTTCACGGTCTGGTAATTATTAAGACTTACTGAGTGAGATATTCCCGTTTTTCTCGGTTAGTGGTCTGGTAATTATTAAGACTTACTAAGTGAGATATTCCCGTTTTTCTCGGTTCACGGTCTGGTAATCATTAAGACTTACTGAGTGAGATATTCCCGTTTTTCTCGGTTCACGGTCTGGTAATTATTCTCCATTATTTACTTACTGAGTGAGATATTCCCGCTTTTCTCGGTTCACGGTCTGGTAATTATTAAGACATACTGAGTGAGATATTCCTGTTTTTCTCGATTCACGGTCTGGTAATTATTAAGACTTACTGAGTGAGATATTCCTGTTTTTCTCGGTTCATGGTCTGGTAATTATTAAGACTTACTGAGTGAGATATTCCCGTTTTTCTCGATTCACGGTCTGGTAATTCTTCTCCATCTTTTCTTTCCAGTCCATCTCTTTCCTGAGCGTTGAGCGAGTCAGTCTTAGGTCGTCGTCGTACTGTCTCAGTTGTTCCTGCATCCGAGTCCGCTCCTTGGAATAAAACTCTCTGTTAAATAAATAAAATCGTTATAAATAACAATTATAATTATAAAAAATTTAAACTTTGAAAAGTAACACTTTCAAACAAGTTTTTTTTTTTTTTTTTTTTATTTCTCTTACTATAGGTTTTGTACAGAAAAGTATGTGCCACCGTTATACAGGATTAAAATTATTACAACATGTCAATGAAGTAGTTAATATTTTGCTTTTTTAATGAATTTTTATTCAAATTAGGAATGATGGTGGAAATGACATAATCTTTTTTCAATATAAATGAACTATTCAATGATTGTAATTCAAAAAAAAAAAAGAAAATTCAGCATACAAGGATTTAAAAAACAACACAATGGACATAAATTATTTGTGAATAATAGGAACCTTTGTAGAATTCATGATGTTAAGCAAAAAAAAAAAAAAAAAAAAAACAAAACAAAGAGATTTTGGCATAAACCAAAAGTGAACACTGTTTCCAGAGATGCTGCGTGCACACAAGGTGTATATGCGAAGCTTTAATTGT
>NW_026941459.1:0-13331 GCF_032062105.1 Saccostrea cuccullata
TCGCCATGTTGTTCACTGTGTCGTGCAAAACACGATAGTAATACCTGAGTGTCCGGGGTGAATGTTTTATCACGCTGTTACTGTCCGCTTCTAGGAGAGTTGAATATGCATGAAAAATAGCTTGGGTTCGTAAATGACCGCTGCCACCACGCCAGTTAATGTATATCCAACACAGCAACAAACACACAGATGTTAACGCTGCAATGCACCAGTACATTTATTAAACCGGAAAACAAGGAATGACAAGAAAAATAATATAAACACAGAACCAAACGGGTCACACTATGCGAACCCGGAATACAAGTCATTAACATAATGGTGAAGGGGTAACCACACCCTGGAATCTAATGTAGGGGAGAACAACAAGAACACTGCAGTGAGTAGGCACAATGTAACCACATTGAGTAGGCCCACAGGGAACCCCGGGTCGGGTGGTTTGACTTGTGCAACTAGTGTACCCAGCAG
Organism: Saccostrea cuccullata; assembly: GCF_032062105.1. Taxonomy (NCBI): domain Eukaryota; kingdom Metazoa; phylum Mollusca; class Bivalvia; order Ostreida; family Ostreidae; genus Saccostrea; species Saccostrea cuccullata. Next base: position 466 of record NW_026941459.1, read on the forward strand.
CACCCAGATTACATGTACAAGCACTAGTGTAGTATTCTCACATGGGGGGCAATCTGGGCAGAGAAATAATGAGGGGCAGTGTAGAGCCTTGTTTTCTGGTGGGTATGGCGGTAACCCATTGATAATATCTCCCGGCCAAAGTGTTGGTCAGGGGAATGGGGTTAGTCATCCTGCAAGCATTAGGACCCAGTCACACAACAGTATGGGGGCAGCGCCCTGGGTGGAGCCCTATTATAGTATTGAAGGTCCATCACATCTGGGTAGGTCGGATTACGCTATGCCTCAGGGGGCAGATGCAAGTAATGAACCCCCCGGGACTCCAAGTCACTCATGTTCTGCATCGGGACAGATGTATGATAGGGGTCAGAAAGGCATAAAGGCTTTGCCAGTGGTCACTTTGGGGAGTCCAGTTGTGGAGCTTGGGCCAAAGGAGAGTAATGTATCAGTTGCACCTCTCTGTGGCAGGGAAAGTACTTCTTTAGGAAGCCCAGGTATACTCTTGGATTCATCTCGTAGTGACTCGCTAGGGTTTTGGCGTAATATCCCAGCAGAGGTGAAGTGTCTTAAGTATGATGGAAGTTTAGAGTGGGGTTTATTCTTTGCTGAATTTCAGACCTTGGCAAGATATTACAGGTGGAACGATGACGATAGGCTATTGGCCCTTAGTGTCGCAGTAGAGGGACCAGCACTAAGATATTTCTTCCTGCTCTCCTCACGTGGTGAGGATATGAATTTTGCTGGCATAGTGTCCCGCTTCGAGCAACGTTTTGGGAAGGGCACGCTGCAAGCCGCATCGCAAGTGGAGTTTAACTCCATGACTCAAGGGACTGATGAGAGTCTGGAGCATTGGGGTGACCGTGTCATGGAAACTGCGCAACGCGCTCTAGGGGCTAGAGTCCCGGAACAAGTGCTCCAGGAGCAAGCGGTCCTGCGGTTTGCGATGGGATGCCTGGATGTGCGCGCAGGCCGACGGCTGATAAACAGCCCCCCTGTTAATCTAGATGAGGCTGTAAGGCAAGTAAAGTTGTTTCAGCTAAGCCGCGAAGCCCTTATCCCTCATCATAGTGGAGTTCGGGCTGTCTCGTTAGATAGCCAGTCGTCAGGTGCGGGTCTGTCGAGTTCTCCCGCACCAGCTCAATGTAGGGGGTCATTTAAAACCTATAGACATCAGAAGGCGTGGAAGCGAAGTTCTGACAACAAGTCGAAACAAAGTAATACTAGTAAGCAAAAGACCTCTCGCGGCAAAAATGGGGATTCCTCCCCCAAGCCACGCAAGCGACGACGACGATCTGGTCTGTGCTTTGCTTGTCATCAGCCTGGGCATTTCCATCGTGAGTGCCCAAACAGAGTTGAGTCCTTAGGTCCTTCAAAGGAAGGCAAAAGTAAACGGACTGAGGATAAGCAGGTGTGCACACCAGAATCCCCATCAGCGGGGGTTGCTCAGTCTGCACCGTCAAGTCTTGGTTATGGAAAAAGTGCATGGCATGTGCTTGTGACTGAATGGACACAAAGTTAGCGCTGTTGTTTATACAGCTGCCGAGATAACGACTATATCGCAGACATTCTATGATAGAATGTCTCCGCCCCCAGAGGTTAAAGCTAGGACAGTGGTGGACCTGGCTGGGGGCGGGGTGACCATGGCGGTATGCGCACTGGGTTCTTTACCTATTGAAATAGGGAGCATGCAGCTCGAACACCCGGTATATGTTGCACCTTTGCAAGTTGACATGCTCTTGGGCATTGACTTTATGCAGGAGGCTGGGGTTGAACTGCACTGTGGTGCTGGTGAGTTTAGAGTTGAGGGTTGCAGGACCTCACAGGCTATGCATAAAGTAAGTATCAACACTGTGCAGGTTGTTGCTCCTGTGGACACGGAGAAACATATAAAGTCCTGTGGTAACAAGGAAGCACCTTACACAGGGACGAGTGGTCGGGCTGGGAGATATAAGAACAAGCCAGAGCCACCTTACAGGCCCCAGGCTTCCGCGAGTCAGGGGCGTAAGAGGTGTAAGGCTAAGAAGTTTAAGTAGCCTAAGGATGTCCATGCCGCTTGCTCTCTGAGCGGGGCAAATACATGTTTGTATTCAAATTGATTTGCAGTGTCGGAGTGTCCTACTGTCCTAATCCAGATGTCTGATGGTGTCCTGTGTTCGGAGCAGGCAGTCGTGTTCGGTAATACCGCCTGCTGCAGCCAGTCAACAGGATCCAGAATTTGTGTTCATTTGGACTGTTTATGTTTTACAGCTATCCATAGTTTGTACATTCATGATTTATTGTGGATTATATTAAATAATTCATTTGTAGTGTAAATCATAGGAGGTTAACTCATTATCATTTTTAGTGCAAAAGTGTTATGTGATTATATTTATGTTGTAAATGGCCTGAGCCTGGTCGGAATTGGGACATTCCTCCACAAAATTGGGGGGAATGTAGTGTATTTGGGGGGTATTTTTAATTTGTAATTGGGATCGGGCTCGGGAGCCTGTCGATCTCTCTCTTCCCGCGTTTCCGCCAGGCTGGGTACAGGCCATGTTTTTTAGAGCTCCTTGATTTTGTAATATATCCAATCAATTGTTTATAATCAATATATTATTTTTATCCAAAGTGATTTAGTTGTTTTGATAGTATTAGGAAATCACTTTAGTTTGAACATTTTCAGCTTCTTCTCTGAAACCACTGAATCAATTTCATCCAAATTTGGTATACAGTATCTATGCGTGAAGAGAAACAACAATCGTGAATGTTATGGTCCCTGCCCCCCTAGGGCCTGAGGGTTGGGGCCAAACCACTAATATTGATGCATTCTTTAAAAATCTTCTTCTTTACTCCTGTACACCATTCATGGCCCCAGGGTTAGGGGTTCTAGTGCTAGGGCGGGGCTATATAGATTATATAGTGAAAATGCATGATTTCTTTGAAAATCTTTCCTTTGCTCCTGGGTTTTATGCCAATGTTCCAAGTTTATATATTTATGATGAAGAAAGTAGCATCTTCTCTGCTCCTGGGTATTAAATAAACTAACCAAGCACATAGTAATAATGAGCAAGAGTGCCTCTAACAGAATTATGAATTTTATGAACCCAGGGTCAGGAATCTGATGTTAGGGCGGGGTTATATAGATAATATAGTGAAAATGCATTTATTTTTTGAAAATCTTCTTCTCTACTTCTGGGTATTAAATAAACTAATAGATACTTAATTGATGAAGAGTGCTTTTTCAAATTTGTGAATTTTGTGGCCCCAGGGTCAGGGTTCTGGTGTTAGGGCGGGGCTCTTTTGATCATTTAGTGAAAATGCATTATTTCTTTAAAAAAATCTTTCCTTTGCTCCTGGGTTTTATGCCAATGTTTCAAGTTTATTTATTTATGATGAAGATAGTAGCATCTAGCAAAATGGTTATTTTTTTATGCCCCTCGGGCATGGGGTGAGAGGGAGGATAAAAAGTCTGAAAATAAATTAATGCTTTGAAATCTGCTCTTTGGTATTAATCAACAATTTTATAAAATTTGCAACATTTTGAAATATTTGGCCCCAGTATCAGTGGTTCCTTTGGGATGAGGTGCACAACTGGTTATAAAGTGGAAGTGCTTGTTCTCTTAATGTAACTCTGATCTTCCTCTCGGTATTAAGTAAATAGAGTAAGCATGCCAAGTCTTTAATTATGTTCAGCAATGGTTTCTCTTTCAAAATTTTGATTTGCGAATGTCATGGCCTCTGGTTTAAAACACGAACCAAATTTAATTGTTTGAAAGTTGTTGCACAATACTCAGGTGACCTATAAGGCCCGTGGGCCTCTTGGTTAATTCCCCGGTTCAGAAAATCTGTGCATGCAACCAACAGTGCAAATACATGTTTACAATGAGCATCCGGTCCCATACCTGCAGCACATTCACATTCCTGAACACTAGCTTTTACATCGTCTACATACTTCATGGATTTCATCATGGACACTTTCACTGTACCTCTTACAAACCAGTGCTCATCATGAAAAGTCACCCTGACATACTGTATAAATCCATCATTGTACATATATGTTGCTTTCTTGTCCAAGGATTATTAATTTTTGACAGAAAGATTAAGAATTCTGAGTCCACGCATCCTGGAATTGTGCTGTCTTTATGTAAATCCTTGTATTTTAGGGGATAAGGGGTTATCATCATACATTCTTGCACAGGAACAGTGTCGGTTTTTGCACAATGTGCATTCCTCCTATATGCTTTAAGCATGTTAACAGTCAAATGAAATGCTTAAGTTATTTTTCAACAATCAATATACTTTTCAAAACTCAAAACCGTTTAAGCATTGTCGATAATATGTGTAAGGTAACACTAAATACATGTATTATTCTTATTTCTTTCATGTTTTATGTCGATGGTAAAAGTCAAGGAAATTCGGGATACAGGAGGAACGACACTTCCTCGCTTATATGACGATCTAGGCCACAATTTGTTTTTTTTTCACAGAAAGGTTACGTTATTTATTATATGTCATTTTTGTTCTAATTGGAAGTGTTATAAGCCCAATATTTATTTGTAAAGCACAAAAACAGTTTAAAATCGAATTTTTGTTTACCTCTCAACAATTTCCCATTTTCTTGGCACCGAACTTTTGTAACTCAGCTCGGAGCTCTCGTATAGTCATAGCACCACAATTTGATGCCATGTTTCAAAATATTTACTTTTAAACTTCTGCTTTCTTTGATTCTTTGAACTAGAGAATGTTTCTGAAGAAAAGCCATCATTAACATTCTGCTCTCTTATTAGCACAGCAGGAGTCCTTATTAGTATCAGCAAAATCTCCCAAGCAGACAGTAATAGGGCTGAGAGAGCTGGAGAAACGAAGGATTTAATCCCTCTTGGGATTATCATGATTGCTGACCAATTTCACAGTTAAATATGAGTTACAAGTGATGAGTTTCAAACTGTTACAATTTTTCTCTAAAACATGAAATCGATACAAGATTGGTATCATTAGATGGGGGAATACCTAAATGTTTTTTTTAATCATTTGTTTAATTTATTTGATAAAAGAAAAATGCATTTTTGTTAATTTAATCAATTGGTCAATTAAAGGTGTTATACCATGAAGCAGCATACAGCCCGCGTCTTTTTGACATTTTTTTTCATTGGCCAAATCGTGCGTAAGCTATTTGGTTCCTAACTTTTTCTTCCAAAGTTCGAAATCAAATATATTCCTTATAATGTTTTTTACTGGAATTATTATAAATAAATTATGAATTAAGTCATTTTTACTGTCGTTTAAATAAATAAAAAAAAAAAAAATAGTGGGTGAGGACATCAAAATCGTACAATGAAGTTTCGTTACCTAAAGTTCGTTGTTCATGACGCCAGTAGTTGAAAGCGCGGCAATATTTAGGCCTAGACAACGATGTCAAAATTATTAACCCTTGTCGAATGGCAGGAGGAAGGATTTCCCCTAGGTTTGATAAATTTACGTGCCATAGACGACCCGCGTCTTCCATTTGAAGATAACACAGTTGGGTTAGACGTTTATGCCAAATGCCAAGGATCCCCCTCATCACATCCCGCCAAAATGTTAAAGATCGGTAGTAGGGTTACAGGATTGAAAATTATAAGCAAATATGATCTTTAAAGTCATGTGCCTCATTTATAACTTATTACACATTTCAAAAAACGATAAATATCTCGTTTTCTTGTTTTAACAGTTTTAAATGATGATGGATGGTTTACCATTGAAGTAATTTAAGGAAGAGTTATTCCCCATGACCGCCATGTTGTAGGGCAAGATTCCCAGATCCCTTCATTATTCAACCAAGTTCAATTTGTTGTACTGGTTGCTGCGGTAAAGTAAACATTATTTTTCTTATGAAAATACGTTTGTAAAAGCCTCTTTTAATTCATATTATTCTTGAGATTGTAAATATTTCCCCACATATATTTATGGAAAGCATGTCAAAAATTGGTTGCTCAAAGAGGAAAATTCACTGCTTTGCCCTACAAGAATAAAGAATGTTGAAAATCTGAGTACTCTTGCTATAAAAATTCAATTAGTTTTTGTCCAATATATAAAGACAATTAAACTCTTTCTACATGTTTATAGCAGTCAATATTTTAAACTGTACATTTTATAACAGATGATAAAAAAGAACTACACAATGAAATGGATCTCCTTAGGACGACACCTAAATTGTGTTCCGCTGAAGAAGAAACTTGGTAATGATAAGTATTGATTTATTTATTGATTATGGTCTATTTGACTGTGTTGAACGTAAAACTGGGGAAAGCAAAAATTACTTTTTAAATGGGATTTTTATCTAATATATGTTTCACTTTGTGACTGCATGCAGAAAGTAAAAATACTTTACTTATATAATATAATAAAATGTTTTTTTAATATTTAATTTAACAGTGACCCCCCTTATTTTTTCTAATAATGAATTGCTTAGTTTTAATTTTTTACATGCTGGCTACATGTACAACCAGTTTCCCAATGCTAAAAAATACATAAGCCTTTATGCTTCGTACTAATAAACCATTTACATACTAATCTTGTTCATATTTCTTAATTTAACTTTTTGGCATGATAATTTAAGCTTTGGGGAATATTGTCAATGTACTTATTTATTTTTCTTAAACATTTTACAGCATGCTTCAGGAAAAGTCAGCTGAAAAGTAGCTTCAGGGGAAAGAAGCAGAAAGTCGAAAAAGCAAATAAGAAGAAAACGGAAGAAGTCAATCCCATTGACAAGAAAAAGGCACATGAAGAAATGAGAAAAAAGAAATGTGAAGAGTAAAAAACGAGGCAATTCTGAAGAAAAAAGCCAGGACGGGGCTAAATACCAAAGTTTTGCGAGAGTTGTATACATACTTTAATAGGTATTAAAACATTTTACACACTAAAGTATTATACATTTGTACATGTTCATAAGGAAACAATGACATAGAAATTAAAATAAAACACAATTTCAGTATCACTGTATAAAAGAAAGCAGTTTGCAATTATTTTTCAGTTCATTTGGAAATCTTTTCTATAGATAGATTTGCCTAGGAAACTGCTCCTTAAAGCCTTAAATGATCACCGAGCATAACCACACATATGGGGGCGCTGAATGGTGACACCAGGGGGTGAAGAATTTGAAGCGGTGTTTGCAAGGTAAGTTGACCTGATTAGCTTTTCTCGAGTGATTGAGATAATGATAATCCTATATTAACTAACGGTTGAACACAGTGATATCCCAGCTTACCGTTACTCGTTTTCCACCTCGGGATTCGTCCTAGAAATACACAAACACTTCTGCAATCCTTGGTACTAGCATTCGGGAACGCAAATTTGACCATTTCTTGGTGAAAATTGGTGCCTTGTATATCATTCAACATAATTTGACTTATGTAAGGGAAATCTAAATATAATTTGGCTCCAAACACTCTAATCTTTCCGAGGATTCCACCTCAAATGAAGGGGACAAACTTCAGTTTAATGTGTGGCACTTGGGGAAGAAGTCGAAAATGTGAAAAGTTTATAGACAGACAGACGAACGCAGAACAAAATGTGATCAGAAAAGCTCACTTGAACCTTCGGCTCAGGTGACCTAAAAACTGTATATTTATTGTATTGTCTCCAGTGTCTCAACGTCCAGTTCTGACTGGTAGATTTAAATGTGTTGAAAATAATTTCAAGAAAACCCTGCCTAACAAAAATCATGACTTTTTATTAATGTCTACTTGTGCAAGTAAAACGTTTCATTCCTCACTTTTAAGTAATTCATCCTCCAGATCTGAAATAAAAGTTAATCTAACATAAAGTCATAGTATCCAATGAAATCATATTAACCATTCATGAGTTTCAGTCTACTCAGTGAAAAATCAACCTTTACTCACAGAACACAATACAGGTGTGAAAGAAAGTGGTATTTAGTTGTTTAAGACTTCAGAGGGAGGACAAATTCTCACGATACTCTTTGGGGACAAATAGCAAGGGAAATGAAGAAAGGTTGTATATATGTTTCCAGAACACAATTGATCAATAAATGGAATATAAGCTTAACCATCTATCTGAATTGTGAAGGGAGGCTTTTTTTCATAAACTGAAAGACAGAGAGAAATGTTTCAAGATACAGTCAACATTAAGTAATAACCAAAAAGGCCCTTTCGAATCTTCGGAGGATAAAGATACATAAATGGTTGGACAAGTATGAGGAGTCTCCAAAGTCCCAAGAGGAAGTGAAAGGATAGATCACTTTGAAGGAAAAGACTAGATGAAGAAATATTCAGAAGAAGAGGTAAGCGACAAATGGAAGTGAAGGAGTCCGTCGAGAAATGGATTTTCAGACAGTCAAAAAGTATTGTATCTTTTCTGACAAAAAAACCTGTAGTTTCCAAGACAAGTAATAATTATTCAGTAGCCTTCTTGAAGGAAGTCAACAGAAGACAGAGTTACTAGCAAGAGCAGCTGCACTTCAGGAGAAAGAAAATAGAGGAGAGGAGGCTAAACTACAGCCGAAAATGAAAGAGAGAATTAAAGATCAGTGACAAGAACAAGGCAAAATACATCAAGCAACGTTAAGAGCCTTGGCGGCAAGACAGAAAGCGGATTATCAAGCTGATATCGCCGCCAGAAAAGAAACAGCGGCACTTGAGGCTGAAATATTGGTGCAGGACTCCTCCCTACCGACCTGAGTGAAAATGACATTCCAAGTGTAAAGAGGATCCACAAACACGGACCACTGAATACTTTCCAGTTTGTGCAGGCACTTGCAGACAAATGGTGAAAAGTCTTACACTGGTACAGGTATACCACCCAATACAAATCTGCCTCATCGGACAGAAACACCAGCCTAATCTTAAGTAGAGTTACCAAGCACTGTGCCCGCATTCCAAAGTCCTAACCATGTGCAGACTGCACAACTAGTGCCCGACATTTCTAAACTTCTGTTGAGGAAAGAACTTTTGATGATGAAAGAACTTTTGATATGAAGACTTTATCGGTTAAGCGATAAACAAAAGTCATATATTTTTTGGAAGTCGAGTTTTCAGAACGTTCTATCCGACTTAAAAGTTACAGACCTTAAACAATTGGATCTTCTTGTCAAGTGGCACTGACCTGAATCACGGTCCTATGCACAAAGCATCAGGGCCATTAATCCTAACATCTCAGCAAGGGCCTTACGCCTTCTGTGGGAGAGACTGAATGAAAGGTACGGTTCCGCCGAAATTTCGAGTCAATTAAACCAGAATTGAGAGTACTTAACACAAACAAAAAAATCGATGCATGGTTTGATATATATTGTTGGAGTGATTTTGATTTGAAATGACATAAATAACAAATCCCTGAAATATAAAGAAATCGTAAGATTTCCCTGGTGCTAAGATATGAGACTTTGTTTTGCTTTCTTTTTAATTCTATACAACCATTTTGCACGAGTTTTTAAAACGTATCAAAAAATCTAACACAGTTTTCCCATATTACTCGGTAAACGTAAACTTTATTCACGTTAATAATATGGGTAGTACTTCATAGTCACTTTTTATCAGTACAGTCACTTCTTATTAGTACCGAAAGGTGAATAGAGATCACAGCAATTTCTTATCAGTACCTAAGGTCACTAAAGAGGTCACAGTCAGTTTATAGCTCACCTGAGCCGAAGGCTCAAGTGAGCTTTTTCTGATCACATTTCGTCCGTCGACTTCTTCTCAAGAACCACAGGGTCAATTTTGACCAAACTTGGTACAAAGCCTCCTTGGGTGAAGGGGAATTAAAATTGTTAGAATGAAGGGCCATATCCCATCACAAGGGGAGACAATCAAGAAAAGACAAAAATAGGGTGGAGTCATTAAACAATCTTCTTATCAACAACCACTGGGCCAGAAAAGCTGAAACTTATGGGGAAGCATCCTGGGGTAGTTTAGATTCTAAATTGTTCAAGTCATGACCCCCCAGGGTTGGGCCATTTATGTCATGAATTATGACCTTTTCAGTGTCTCACACAACTTCCACTTGGTTTATCTGGCAGTCTGTAACATATACTTTTCTTATGCCTGATGAATTGACCCAAGCTCTTGTGCAGCCGGGTAGCATGCATCTATAAAGATTCCCCGTTTGGGGAGACTTAGTGCATGGCTACCTTAATAAATGACGCAAATAGAAATCATAGTCAAGTTAACACAGTGATTTTTAAGTGGGTGTAACTATAAATGTTAAATGAAAGGGTGTAAGAGTTAACACCCATAGATTGAATTTTTTTATCACGTTGTGGCTGTTATAAGGTACTGATAAGAAATTGACTGTGACCTCTGCTTTTCGGTGTTGGTAAAAAAAAATAACTGTGACCTCTGTAGTGACCCAAGGTACTGATAAGAAATTGACTGTGACCTCTGTTGACCTTTGAGTACAGATAAGAATTGATTTAGTGATTTTAATTTGAGTTGCATTTTTTTTACATGATATGTATATATACCGGTACTTTTATGCAGGGAGAACAGAAGTTTTGGGGACTTTGGAAAAGAATGGGAGGAAATGGGGGAAAAATAAGAGGATATGATGATAGTCCTCCCATACGGATTAAGAGGAAGTTCACAAATAATTAGGGTGATGAGGAATGTTCCATATCATCTCCTCAAGAGAAAACAAGAGGCCCACGGGCCTTATAGGTCACCTGAGTATCATGAAACAACTTTCATACTTAATACCCAGGAGCAGAGAAGAGGATTTTTAAAGAAATAATGCTTTTTCACTAAATAATCTATATAGCCCCACCCTAGCACCTATGAACCCCTGATCCCGGGGCCATGAATTTCACAATTTTGGTAGAGGACTCAATGCTGATTACAATCATGTAAACAGTTTGACTGCTTGATGTCCAGGAGTAAAGAAGAAGATTTTTAAAGACTGCATTAATTTTTTATGAATTTGGCCCCACCCATCAGGCCCCAGGGACCATGAAATTCCAAAATTTGAAAGAGGCGGCATTATTCAACATTACTTTGTATTTGGTTTGTTTATTTAATACCCAGAAGAAGAGAAGACGATTTTCAAAGAAATAATGTATTTTAACTGTATAATCTATATAGCCCCACCTTAGCACCACTGACCCCAGGGCCTTGAAATTCACAATTTTGAAAGAGGCTGCCTTATTAAACTAAACTATGTACTTGGTTTGTTTATCTAATGCCCAGGCTGCCTTATTAAACTAAACTATGTACTTGGTTTGTTTATCTAATGCCCAGGAGCAGAGAAGAAGATTTTCAAAGAAATAATGCTTTTTCACTGTATAATCTATATAGCCCCGCCCGAGCACTAGAATCCCAGACCCTAGGGCCATGAATTTCACAATTTTTGTTGTGTGTTGCCCATTATATGCATTTTTGGGAGTTGAACTGTGTTCAATCTCCCATGGTCATCACGTATTTAACATGCGCAGTAATTTGTGTTGATTATAGAGAGCCGAAAGCGAGGCTACTGTGTCGCCCGATTTACTCTGATCATATTCAACAGAAAACATGCATCTATATAATATTGTAAGTAAATGTAATGATAAAGTAATCTTATTTTGAATATAAGATTTCGTTCAAAGTAAAACTAAATTATAAAGAACCTCACCTCAAATTTTTTTCGTAATGGAACTCTTTTTTAGTGTAGCGCCATACACTGAAAGAGATACGAACGACAACTCTACATACTGACGGCAAGCGTTAAATCTAGTCTTCCCGACGCCCGACGGTCCCGGATTTTTAGCAATTTTTTTTTACCGGTGTACAGAATTTATTAAAACTTTTCATGAAAATTTCTTGGTTTAAATGAATTCATTAATGCATAAAAATTTTAGGAAACATGCGTATTTATTACTAAATAAGCAGTATCACCTGCCAAAAGCGGTTAATATAGTAATCTGTTATAAATGTTAAAACCAAAAACGGACACCGATGTTTTCGTAAAATCGTGATTAAAAACAATAAAATGAAGTATTTTTTTAAATGGAAAACCTCATTTACATACCAGATAATTTGTACGCACACAAACTCTCACACATACCACTGTTTTTATGTTTGGTCAATAAATATTTCTTTTTTACTTGGTTTTTCTCCACAATATTAAAAAAGATTAACTTCCTACGTACTCCATGTATAATGTTCGTGAAATTGAAATGCATTTATAGTCACAGAGAAGTTTTATATAACAAACCCGTTAGCTCTTAGAAGGATGCTGTGTTAAAATCCACATTTTATCAACATTGCTATTTTTCCTGCGAAACTGAAATTTTCATAACACATGGGTAAAGGTGCCAAGGAAAAATAATTACAAATTTAAAGACTGTGAGCAGTGAATTATATAAATGATCAACCGCCTCTAATATAAATATAATGAAAGTGTCCATGTTTTGCATTGGGAAACCCAAAATTTGTGTAGGATGAAAAAGTAATAGAAGGTGCACATCGGCAATATGTAATAAAGATTCTATGAACATTTCGTTCAGCGGTGTAAGAGGAGTTGCTGATAAGAGATGGGTATACAAAAAGCGTAACAAACAGATGGACGGAAATCCCGATTGATAAATACCCTCCTGCTTTTCAAACAGGGGGTAAAAAAAAGGAGTAATGTAGGCAGGCAAGCATTATGGCCAATGCATTTGTTTTGATATTCAATGTCTCTGAATGTCTTTCTCAAGATTGTTGCAACTCAAAAAATCTGAAACAGTTGCCTGTATTTGAAATAATACTTAACCTCCCGATCAAAGATTTTTATTTTACACCATGTTCAACTCCCATAAGTGCTTTCAGTACTTTGATTATTATAATTGTTGAAAACTTACATGGTAAACTGATCCTTGGTATGACTTAACTTTTGTATGACTTAACTTTTATGATTCTGTTACTATTTTTGGTATGAGT
>NW_026941460.1:0-13223 GCF_032062105.1 Saccostrea cuccullata
CAGCAACAAGGGGTTGTTCTTTCAGCTTGATTAGTGAAAAGTAATGTTTTGGAAAAAGAAAAGGGGGAAACCTACACCCCACCCCACGCCGATCCTACGTAACTATTGTATACAATATGCTGTACCCTAATCGATAATCATCGAAATATTTATATATGCCAAAAACCTGTATCGTTGATCTTTTGTGTTATATTTTAATATTCAGGATGAACTAGACATGGTCGCACAAATCTGGAGTAGTCACAAAATTCGGAAAACGAAAAACCAAAGAACGCCAAATGGGAGACCTTTTGTGTTGTACAATTTTCCTGAACTTTGTGTCACAGAAGATTTCTTGTGGGACGTTGAGGAAATAAAAATAGATTTGTGTAAAGAGCATTGCATTAAAAATTCCGAAGTGCCTTGTGATCAAGATTTGTTTGAATTGTGTCATCTTGAAATGGAAAATCATGAGTGGCACAAGCCAATTAACCCACAAGAAGCAATTGACTTGTACATATCATTATCTCCTGTCATTCGAAACTTATTGATTTAAAAAATCAAATGCACTGACATGAAAATTGATTCAACTTATTATTTGTTTAAAGTTTCATTTTCAAATATGAATACCTAAGAATCAGTGTAATTTTAGAGTAGATGGTATGAATTTGTGATTATTATCTATGCATTGGCAAATTTTTCAATTTCAGATTTCTTTGAAAATAAAATAATGATAATTATCATGCCATTTTATTGAGGTCCAAAGAAAAGAATTCAAAGGTGTGAAATTTCTGATGCAATAAGCACATGGCTGAAATAATAGTAAAAAATAAATGTGTTTGTGAAACACTATGCGCCTGGCGGCAACAAAGTTTAAAAAAAAAACATGTTTTTAGCATATAGGTCACAGTCTAGGTCACAAGGTCAATGATCTTGATATCATTTGAAAGAACTTGATTAGTGAAGTGTGCATACTAAATATGAAAATATGAATTCTTTATCTCTCATGATTCAGAAGTTATGGTGAAGGTTCAAAAAGGTTATTTTAGTATATAGGACACATTCAGAGTCACAAGGTCTTTGACCTTTGTGTCATGTGAAAAGGCTTAATAAGTGGAGTATACATGCTGAATATCAAGTCTCTATCTTTCTTCCTTCAAAAGTTATGGCGAAGGCTAACGTTTCCGACAAAAAAGTTATATTTAGTGTATAGGTCACATTTAAGGTCAAAAGGTCCTTGACAAGGTGTCATTTAAAAGAACTTAATGCGCAGAGTAAGCATACCAAATATGAAGTTTCTATCTTTTATGGTTCGAATGATATGGCGAAGGTTAATGTTGTAGTTGTAATTGTATTAAAAATAAACTATTTTAGCATATAGGTCACAGTCAAGGTCACCAGGTCATTACCTTGATGTCATTAGAAAGAACTTAATTAGTGAAGTGTGCATACCAAATATGAAGTCTCAACCATTCATGGTTCAAAAGTTATGGCGAAGGCTAAAGTTTGCAGACAAACAGACAGGGCAAAAACAATATACGCCTAACATGATAAGAGTTAATCTGCACAGTGGGTCTTGAGAAATAATTTTTAGCAACCTTTATCCCCCCCCCCCCCCCATTTACCAGTATTACCCATATTTGTTAAAAGGCCACATTCCTGTTTTTGATAAAAATGATAACCATTGATATCATTTAACAAATTTGATGAATTCTGATGGGTCCATTCTTAAAATATATGGCCCAACACCATACAAACAAGAATAACTCAAATGGACAGATCTATGCTTCATCAACATTGACACACTTATTAAAAGTGAAAGACCTGGAACTTAAATTTATAAAACATCATCATTAAAACTACCGGTATATGTTTACATTCAAACATTTACACCACAAGTATCAAATTTGACTTTATTTTTTTCTAGATATGTCTTCCTCTGTCAAATGTTTTAAACGAAAAGTGAACTATAAAAATTGTCACTGTTTATTAGAAACACTCAAATAAAAAGCAAACTAGTGAATCATCTTTTAATCACTTTCATAATCAGAAGTCTCTGGTGAGACTGTAGCTCTACTGGTCTAGGTATAATAAAGGAAAAGGCAGCAATAAATAGAATTAATTTATGTACCTTAGTGTAGTCTACTCGTATGCCAAATTTTATAGATATCAAACCAAAACTGTAGGAGAAGTATAGTTTTGAAACTATTTTTATGAAATTTCTATTTAAGTAATCATGGTGACACCATTCATTGAATCTGACCAGTAGAGCCAAAAATGTGCACAGAAAAAAATGCCCACTGATCACATTTCCCAACATGGCTTGGGTTAAAACTGACATTTTTTTTCTTCAAATTAGACAAACATCAAAATGAAAGCCTTTGGGTTATAGTCAAGTATGACCCCTGAGACCTTTCTTGGGTGTGCAATGAAACAAAGAAAACAAGAAATATGGGTATACCATTTCAGACATGGATTTAAAAAGTGTATCCGACAAATATGTTGAAAAATGGTAACCCCTTATATATAGCAATGAATTTATCCAGACATAAAAAATGTAAAGATCTAATCATGCATGTTTAAGAAGCTCAAAACATGTACTGCTCTCTAGTTTAAAGCAGTAATAGAGTAATCTACCCTTTTGTATAAGAGGAACAATGAAAAAAATATTCAGGGAATCACAAGTCAGGGAATCACAAGTTCAAATAGTGCAAAAGAAGTTAACTCAAACATACTTCTAAACAAAAGAAATTAAAATAAAAATGTACATATTTTCAAAACTGGTTTCATGTTATCAGTATGTTTAACTTTTGTAGATGATTGCATGACATTTTAAGTACTTGAATATAATGATTTGAGCCCTTGTCTCTATAAACAGTTTCATGAAACAACATTCAACTCCTTGTTCTATAAATTCACAATCATAATGCACACAAATTATTTTAGTAGAAGAAACACAGAACTGCTACAATCCAGAGGCCTATGGGCCACATTATTAACAATAGACAATTTTGATCTGAACAACTCAGGCAATATTCATTACAAAACAAGAATCATCTGCTAATATGCTGTCCAATTCATTCCTAAGCTCTGGATAGCTTAAATAGGTACTGGGTAGCTCTAAGACAGGTCCACACGTCTGGGCAATTGTTCTTCGACCAAGCCCGTCTAGTTGGGTGAAGGTCACCTCTATCTTTTCCACGGTAATGGCCTCTGAGCCAGTTAAAAATCTTAGGAGTTTTTTCAAGGACGCACTATTTTGGCCTCTTATGTATTGTTGCAGAAATCGTAATGATGTCGCTTCGTTGTTTTCTTTTGGAGAGGCCTTGATCATTTTCAACACTTTTTTTTGCTGTGGGCTCCATCACTTGGTAAGTACTTATTATTCTCTCAACCGAGAGAAAGCGCGAGAGTAAAACATCTCTGCACCCAAAAGCCATGTTGTCTGTGGCATATTTAGGTTTTTGGATGAGCTCTTTGTGTGCTATTTTGCTTAACAGGCTTGGTAAGTTTTCTTTTGTTGGTCTTTGCTTGCATGAAAACCTGTCTAGCAAGTCGAGCAGGTCATCAAGCATTTCATCATCAAAAATCTCTTTATTCAAAGCCAAGGATAGAGTCTCTCTTTCTGTTTTGCTTAAGAAGTTGAGGAAAGCATCATTTAGAATTTTGTCAGTCACTGATGCTTCACCAAATGAAACTACTATAGTAGTTACTGGTGACATCTGTATGGGAAAAACATTTTGATCAACAAAACCCTTGGCAAATATTCTCCCAATAGCCTGTCATTCATCCTCTTGCCATTTTGAGTTCAGGGCAGGTACTCTGGATTCTTCCCCTTCAGCTGAACGCCTGAAAAATTCAATCCAGAATGCAGAATAAGCATCTCTTGACACTCCATTCATATCTGAACCACGCTCACTAACAAATTCAAATGTGATATCCTTGTTCATTATCTCTGGATCTTTAAAAAACACAAGCATTTCATCCAACAAGGTCACTCTATGGATTCTAAGAACTTTGTCCGTTTTGAGTGAAAATTCTTGAGGCACTGTAATTGCTGCAGGTACTATGTTTTCAAGATGCTGGCTGGAACTAGATCTTATAGATAATGGAGGATTCATGGAAACAAGTTCTTCAGAATGGACTGTGCTGATGCAGGATGCAGGATTTGTGTTG
Source organism: Saccostrea cuccullata (assembly GCF_032062105.1). Taxonomy (NCBI): domain Eukaryota; kingdom Metazoa; phylum Mollusca; class Bivalvia; order Ostreida; family Ostreidae; genus Saccostrea; species Saccostrea cuccullata. The sequence continues at coordinate 4,156 of NW_026941460.1, forward strand.
ATACATGTTGCTGGAACTGTACTGAAGCATGTAGAATCTTCAACATAATCAGTAATAATGTTTGTTTCCTGGAAGCACAATGGTACATCAGCAGCCAACATTGCCTCAGAAAGTATATCAAAGCTTGCAACTTCACTTGGGTCTGGCAAGTTTTCATCATCATCTGAAATGCTGCTGTTTGTTGTTTTCGGTCTTTTGATGGGTCTTTGTATAATTGGCAAATCTTCATATTTACATGTAGGAATGAGAAGAAGATAAAATGTTAGTTTGCTTAAACCTGTCTGCTCATACAGCTTTCCAACACTTATTTCATCATCAAGAATATCTTCCTCAAAATTCTGCATGTCAAATGAGAAGTCATCAACACATCCTAGTTTACTTGTACCAGATTTACCAAAGTACAATTCTTTGGCCTGCTCAATAAGTTCCTTCTTCTTGAATGATTTTTTAACCGTAACTTCTCTTGGACCTCCTCCTCTTTTTACTCTTATAGTTACAAAAGTATCGTCCAATTTTGATTTAATTCCAAGTTTAATTTTACGTGTGTCCTTTGTAGCATTTTGATTGCCTTTATAAGGATTGATTGTACATGTACTTTCACTTCCTTCCTCTTCATCAGAATCACTTTCTGATATCTGGTTTTTGGCATTTGATTTCTTTGTTCTCCTTATGTCCTTCAACTTCTGCCTCAATGAAGCTACTAATGTAACTTTTGATTTTTTCTTCTTTTTTTTTGTCATCTTCCTTTATTATATAAGAACGAAGAGCCACTCTGTCACCATAATGTGGTATAAAGCTGGACAATTCTTTATCATCTATAACTCGTAATGCAGCTAGGTCCATCTGAAAAGTAATTTTAATATGTATAAATGTTCACCAAGGTAATAATATTACATTTGATACTAATTTTACAACCTTTAACTGTATGGACCTCAAAAAGTTGTTAACCAAGAAGATGTACCCAATATTATTACATACCCCGAGTACATTAATTTTGCCTTTGATTGCTCAAGACCAACAAAATAATTGGTTTAAAATCTATCTATCCCCCATTTATCACTTTTACGATGAAACTATTTATAACTAAATATCTATTTTTAAAACCTATATTATTACCTCTCACATTGGCCTCTCTTGGCCTTTGAAGATTATTCAACATTTTGAAAGATATTAAGTTATTTTTGTGTCATTGTGCCGTCAAGTGATCATCACTTTTCGTTGTTGTAATAAACTTTTCATATTTTCATCTTCTTCTCAAGAACCACTGGGCCAATTTCAACCAAACTTGCCACAAAGTATCCTTAGGTGAAGGGAATTCAAGTTTGTTCACAAGAAGGGCCACACCCTCTTGCAAGGGGAGATAATTATGAATTAGTGAAAAATTAATTGCATTTAAAAAAAAAATCTTCTCACGAATAGCAAAGCCATGATTAGTGATACAAATATTTATATGGAAGTATTTTTGGTTGGTGTTGAATTAAATTTGTTCAAATCATAACCCCAAGGGTAGGATAGGGCCACAATGGTGGATCAAAGTTTGACATTAAAAAAATAAAGGGAAAAATTTGGGGCTGGGACGATATATCGAGATATCGATATACCATGATATATGTGAGGACGATACACATATCGATACATTTGAAAAAATATCGAAATATCGCCGAAAAATTCTGCATTCTGTTTTTCTTTGTTTATTTAACATTTGGGGTTTAATATAGAAAATAAATAAGTTAAATATAAATATAGATATGAAATAAATAATAATTAAAACCAATTGAGTAAAATATTTTTGTTTTACAACATATAAACAACTATTTTGAATAAATTATTCTCATTTGCAAAGAAATAATTTAATTGTTTATTTCAATGCAAAAAATTTTTTATAAGCAATTAAACATATCGTGATACATATCTTATTGCGGCTCAAATATAGTGATACGTATCGATATAGAAAAAGTTGTATCGTACCAGCCCTAGAAAAATCCTAAGAACAGAAAAGCTATGTTTAGTCATATTGACATGTAAGCATCCTCATGTATTGCAAATTTAAATTTATTCAAATCATGGCCCTTTGCAGTAGAGAGGGAAACAATGGGGAGTCATATTCAAATTATTATGAAGTTATATATTTGAAGAAAATGTTTTTAGGAAATCTTTTTATCAAGAACAGCAAAGTCATATACTGTATTAATTTGAAGGCATTCTCAAGTATAAGTATTAGATTTCAAGCCCCCCTCCCACATTTAACTTTTCAGTTCTGATCTGATTTTTGCTTTCCTAGCCGATTTACTCAGGTGAGCAATGTGGCCCCTAGGCCTCTTGTTATTATATACATCCAGGGACCTATGAATTCTTCGCTATAAAGTTATATCCAGGGAATACGTTAAATTTATATAGCTGGGGATCGAAAATAACTTCGCTATAACCGTAAATTCGCTATATCCGTGTTCGTACTAAACGAGTTTTGCTGTACATCCTGCTTGAAAAGCGGGAGGGTATATAGTAATCCGGATGTCCGTCCATCCCTGTGTATAGCTGTCCGTCCATCTGTCTGTCTGTTATGCTTTACCCTAATTGTCGTAACTACCCAATTGGTGGTAGATTTTCAAAGAATTCACACATTTTTACTATATCATCAACAGAGCCCCCCCCCCCCTTTCAGAAAAACACCAGAACCCATGTGTCCACAAGTTTTAAAAATTTTGAAAAAGCACCCTTGCTCATCAAAACTATACACTTGTTTTACCCAGAAGCAGAAAAAATTTAAAGAAATAATGCATTTTCACTATATAATTAATAGAGCTAACCCCCCCCCCTACTTCATCAAAACCCCTGACCCTGGGGCCATGTCTTTCACAATTTTGGAAGAAAACTCAATACTTATTACAATCATGCCAACAGTTTGAGTATCCAGGAGTAAAGAAGATTTTATGAGATTGAATTAACTTTATCGGTTTGGTCCCACCCCTCAGGCCCCAGGGGGGTAGGAGTGAGACCATGGAATTCAAAATTTTTTGATCCCCTTTACCCATAGATGCTTTATGCCAACTTTGGCTGAAATTGGTTGAGTTAAAACAGAGAAGTTGAAAATGTTCAAATGTTATCACACAAGGCATGATGATGGACCAAAACGGATAGCAATAGGTCACCTGAGTTTACTAAAAATCTGTGGCAAATACTACTGATGGACAGAAAATTTATGTTTTTTTAATGTACTTTCACATAAATTTTTAAAGGAGGTTAATAGTTTAATCACTGAATATATATTAGATTCATTTCTTTATATATAGTTAGTAATTAGTTCATACAGGCATTTACCTTTTCCTTTTTCATAAGCTCTGTATTCACATTGCGGCTTTCCAAGAACGTGTACAAAGCATCATCTGAATCTGCAGCCATTGTTTGTAATCACTATAAAAATAAAAAAAAAAGAGGTAGTTATTTTTTTGTTAGGTCTTAGAAGCTTATCAAACCTGGGTAAAATTATTGTTACATCTGGTGTTGAGTGACAACGGTATTTTTATGCAGCCGGGTTGATATAAATGTCTGCAAACTTTAACCTTTGCCATGAAAGATAGGGACTTCATATTTTGTATGCTTACTCCACTGATTATCATTAAGCTCTTTCAAATAACACCAAGTTCAATAGCCTTGTGACCTTAAATGTATCCTTTTTGAACCTTCGCCATAACTTTTGAACCAAAAGAGATATAAAGACTTCATATTTAGTATGCATACTACACTAATTAAGTTCTTTCAAATGACACAAAGGTCAATGACTTTGTGACCTATATGCTAAAAATAGTTTTTTCGAACTTCGTTGCTGCTGGGCGCATAGTGTTTTACAAACACATCTTGTACTTTTTGAATTTGAGATACATGTATTTGTACTTTTATGTTTTTAACTTTAAGGGAAAAACCACCCAGTGCTGTATATTTCATCTTTCAGTTACTAGAACATTTATTTAAGCATTTATTTTATTGAGTTGTAGATGAAAACAGACCTGAAAGAATCAAAAACCTTTTGTGGAAATATTACCAAACTATAATATTTTATTTCAATCCTTCAAATCAAATTAAAATATGAGACACTGATGCAGCTCATCGCTAAGGTTAAAGTTTTTAAAAAGTAGGACAAACTACAAAAATTTAGAAGTTAAAAAATATATTGGAATCTTATAATAAGTCTAGAACAGGAAGAATGATTAATGATTTTGTTCCTTGCCATCAAGTGAAATGTAAAAGCCCTTGCATCATCACCAAGACAAAGACAGCTGGACAGTGGAGAGCTACAGTGCTAACCTTGGCTAGGAAAGATGCAGATATCGGTTCAGTATATTGTAATTTCATTGAATGAATTTCAATGTGGTCCCAACTTACAAGATTCCCCACTGCACCCAATATGTCATCATTTGAACAAACTTGAATCTGTAGAAGCTTTCATATTACTTTGACTCTGAATTACAGCTATAACCTTAAATACTGTATATACTTCTAAGTGTGATTAATTTGCTTATACTCTCTAGCTGTTTATAAGCTGTCTAGATTTAATCATTTATAGATTCTCCTTGAGAGTATACTTCACTGACTGAATACAAACTGTCAAGCTTGTGTGTTTGTTATCCCCTCACAACAGAATATAGAAAAGCACTTGTATGTGTGTTTATAAAGTTTGTCAGTGTATGTTGGTTTGTCTTTGATGTACGTGTGAAATAAAAGTGACATAGTTTGCATCAGGATATTTTGATGTTGATCACTGCTCTTGTGATTTATATGCTCTATGCGAGGGGGATGATCCTGCGGTGCCCTTGCTTTTCTTTTTAATATTTCTACTCTTGTGTTTTCTATGATAATTAGATTTTAGTATTTTTCATTTATACACATCAGATTTCCATTTTCTTCAATTCTAAATCAGAATGATTTGATCGGTTGATAGGATATCTATAAGCACATAATTTCAGTTTTACCTCAACCAAAGGTATAGAGGAAATTCGGATTGGAAAAAAATCACTGTTATACAGTATAGTGTAAAGTCAGATGTAGGTCTGCAAAATGGATAATCAACATCACAGGGACTTGAGACAATCTTAGCAAAGTCGGGGACCGTATATACTATATAATATAGTCCCTATAATATAACGTTACCAGATTAGTCCCTGTGGCTGTAGGGACACTTGGCACTGGGCGATTTTATTAGGCCTTCATTTGCTTATATAAGTGAAAGTGAAATAAGAAGACATCAATTAAATAGGTCTATGACACATATATAAATTATGTTGCTTCCATGGTTTCTGACCAGACGTTAAAATACACAAATACTTACCATGAAAAATCTAGCTTCGTCTGACGCGTCTTGCAGCTTAGCAGCATCCACTAAAACGTATTGCAGTCCCGCAGTTAAAAAAAAAACAGATCTTATAATTTGCTATATATTTTCTAAAATATTGATAAAAATATTAATTTGTTATAACATAATATTAATTTGTTAAAACAAATTATCAATTTGTTAAAACAAATAAGTAATGTGTTTAAACAAATTATCAATTTGTTAAAACAGATTATCAATTTGTTAAAACAAATTAGTAATTTGTTATAACAAATTATCAATTTGTTATAACAAATTATCAATTCGTTTAAACAAATTATCAATTTGTTATAACAAATTATCAATTTGTTATAACAAATTATCAATTTGTTATAACAAATTATCAATTTGTTATAACAAATTATCAATTTGTTATAACAAATTATCAATTTGTTATAACAAATTATCAATTTGTTATAACAAATTATAAATTTGTTTAAACAAATTATCAATTTGTTTAAACAGATTATCAATTTGTTTAAACAGATTATCAATTTGTTTTAACAGATTATCAATTTGTTTTAACAAATTATCAATTTGTTATAACAAATTATCAATTTGTTATAACAAATTATCAATTTGTTATAACAAATTATCAATTTGTTTAAACAAATTATTAATTTGTTATTACAAATTATAAATTTGTTATAACAAATTAGTAATTTGTTATAACAAATTATCAATTTGTTTAAACAGATTATCAATTTGTTTAAACAGATTATCAATTTGTTTTAACGAATTATCAATTTGTTATAACAAATTATCAATTTGTTTAAACAAATTTGTTATAACAAATTATCAATTTGTTTAAACAGATTATCAATTTGTTTAAATAGATTATCAATTTGTTTAAACAAATTATCAATTTGTATAAACAAATTAGTAATTTGTCATAACAAATTATCAATTTGTTATAACAAATTACTAATTTGTTATAACAAATAATCAATTTGTTATAACAAATTATCAATTTGTTTAAACAAATTAATAATTTGTTTAAACAAATTAATAATTTGTTTAAACAAATTAATAATTTGTTTAAACAAATTAATAATTTGTTTAAACAAATTGTTGAATGCAAAGAGCTTAATTTTAAATTTTATATGAAATAACACATGTTAAATATCAATTTAAGATATTCTATTACAAAATTATTGACAAATAAGGGATTTTATAATTATCAAGAATAAATGTGATAGTATACTAATAACTAATTTAAGATATTTACGCATATGATGAACTTATTATTACTATTAAAATGGAAGACCGTGCTTCAATTTCTGAAAGTTAAATCTTCATAAAATGTAAAATTCATAATGGCCACACGCGAGTTCCTCTAAGATATTTTGCATAAAGGTGTATATGTAATATTTTTATGCATGCAAAGTTTGGAAAGGGTACTTGAGTGTGGCCACATTTAAATTACGAAATAACTGCCGTAAAATCGGCTTTTTTATGCAGTTTTTAACTCCACTGGTATATTTGTTGCTGCGCATGTGCTAAAGACATATGATAGACTTTGTGATTTCAAACTAAAATTTTGTCTAAAATTAAAGGAACATATTGATGGTTCGATGCTTTGCAGAAATTCTGACTGACAAATGAAATGAGGGGTGTACATTGGTAGCTTAAGAAGGTCTCTTGAAGGTTTTGAAATAGCTCTGACAGAGTTGGAAGAAGATGCCTAATGATATGAGCAACAGAAAACCAGCTTTGATTTCCATTATCAAGGATATGGATATAGGTGTTAAAGTCAAGATAGTCTTGCAAGGTGGTAGCTGTTGGTTCGGGGTCACTGTAGGTGTCGTAACAGTATTTCACTTGGGTTCACGTCAAATCATGGCTGACGCAAAATAATCCCGGAATCTTCCCTTCCGATTCGGGCATTTTGATGAGAGACTGAAGCTGAATATTTAATGAGATGAACCAGAAGTCTCTGTCGAGACTGTAGCTCTACTGGTTTATACTTAAAACAAAGGAAGAGAAAAGTAGCAGTTGGGACTTGAGACTTTAAATCAGCAATAAATAGAAAATTGATCCTTGCCACTCATCAAAATAAAAACCAATATACAGAATTATGTATCGTAGTGTAGTCTACTTGTGTGCCAAGTTATACTGAAATCGGACCAAAACTGCAGGAGGAGTAGCATTTTGAAAGAATTTCACAGAAATTTCTATTTTAAGTAACCACGGCAACACCGTTCATTGCAATAAAAAACAGATGCACAGAATTATGTATCTTAGTGTAGTCTACTTGTTTTATCAAGTTATATCAAAATCAGACCAAAACTAGGAGGAGTAGCATTTTGAAAGAATTTCACAGAAATTTCTATTTTTAGTAACCACGGCAACACCATTCATCGAAAGCAAAAACCGATGCACAGAATTATGTATCTTAGTGTAGTCTACTTGTGTGCCAAGTTATACTGAAATTGGACCAAAACTGTAGGAGGAGTAGAATTTTGAAAGAATTTCACAGAAATTTCTATTTTTAGTAACCACGGCAACACCGTTAATTGAAATCAAAAACCGATAAACAGAATTATGTATCTTAGTGTAGTCTACTTGTGTGCCTAGTTATATTGAAATCGGACCAAAACTGTAGGAGGAGTAGCATTTTGAAAAATTGTTTACAGACAGACAGACAGACGGACGGACGACGGTCGCATTACTATCGCATAAGCTCTTCTGGTCTCTGACCAGTAGAGCTAAAAACATGTAAACTTTTTGTATTGACCAGATTTGTTAAAATTTGGGGCGTGCTGATTTTTAAGTCACCTGAGTAACTCAGGTGACCTATTGCTATCCGTTTTCGTCTATCGTCGTGCGCCATGCGCAGTGCGTTAACATTTGAACATTTTCAGCTTCTTCTCTGAAACCACTGAATCAATTCCAACGAAATTTGGTATACAGCATATATGGGTGAAGGGGAACATAAATTGTGAATTTTATGGTCCCCGCCCCCCTGGGGCCTAAGGGGTGGTGCCAAAACCACTAAAATTATTGCAATCTTTAAAAATCTTCTTTACTTCTGGAAATCAAGCAGGCAAACTGTTGGCATGAATGTAATGAGCATTGAGTCCTCTACCAAAATTGTGAAATTCATGGCCCAGGGTCAGGGGTTCTAGAGCTAGGGCGGGGCTATATAGATTATATAGTGAAAATGCATTATTTCTTTAAACATCTTCTCTGCTCCTGGGTATTAAATATACGAATTAAGTACATAGTTATGATGAGCAAGAGTGCCTCTTCTGAAATTGTGATTTTTATGGTTCCCAGGGTCAGGGGTTCTGGTGTTAGGGCGGGGCTCCATTGATTATATAGTGAAAATGCTTTTATTCTTTGAGTGTCTTCTTCTCTGCTTCTGGGTATTAGTTAAACAAACTCAGTACATAGTTATGATGAGCAAGAGTGCCTCTTCCAAAATTGTGAATTTTATGGCCCCAAAGTCAGGGGTTCTGGTGTTAGGGCGGGGCTCTATTGATTATACGTGTATAGTGAAAATGCATTAATTCTTTGAAAATCTTCTCTGCATCTGGGTATTAAATAAACAAACTAAGTACATGGGTTTTATGCCAAGGATACAAGTATATATATTTATGAAGAAGAAAGGTGCATCTGGCAAAATGGTTATTTTTATGCCCCCCTCCCTGAGTCGGGGGGGGGGGGTTACATAGTCTGAAAATAAATTAATGCTGTGAAT
>NW_026941461.1:0-13383 GCF_032062105.1 Saccostrea cuccullata
CTTAATTTATTGCCTCACGAGCCCAATTATGAACCCAATAATAAAAAAATTTAATATGCCATAATTCCTTCAAACATCAATGAAGCAGAACGAAATGCAAACTTGATCTATAACTAATCAAGGTAAAGTCTCATGCTATAAATCAGCTTCCATATCTGAGAGCGTTTAGAAAAAATGAAAACCTTGACAAATTGAAAAGTTCTTAATTCCGTAAAAAAATATTGAAGCTGAACGGCATTCAAACTTGATCTGTAACTAATCAAGATACACTCACAAACTAAAAATCAGTTCAATATCTGCAAGCGTTTAGAAAAAAGTTAGGAAAACCAAGTAGGACAGACACACAGACATAGGACAGACAGACGGACGGATAGACGATCGGACGGACCTACGGACGGACAGATACAGAGGAAACCTATAGTCTCCCTGGTTTCATTGGTAGGGGACTAATAAGCTTAATCAATATTATGCCGGACGACACTAATGGAATAGATTTTTTCAATCTATAGCTTTAACTTAGTTCTTTCGTGGGAATATACACAATGTCAATTTTTAAACGCCCTTCCTTCTTTCATTGAAATAGTTAATAACAATATAGCAAAAAAGATTTTTAAAATTGCAGCTCGTATTACTTTACATGTAACCCCCTTCTTCGCAGTCTCGCATTTTAACTATACGATTTCCCATTTCTTTTGCAAAATGATGCATTACCATTTCTCTCGCAATTGCACATTCAAAAGTAAATGATCTTTAACTTTTGTCAATTTTATTTATGTCAATTCTATTTTTATACTTTCAAAAAGCTAATAAAATGAGAAAATCTATAATCTTGTTAAAATATCACGTCACAATTATTTACGCTTAACTTTAGATCACGTTAGAAAGTGCTTGCGGAGAAAATTTCTATTCTGAATATTCTTAAATGACACGAAGATGTTACCAATCCAGTAGTTTTTAAATGGATCATCAAAACCTTGTTTTAAATCTCTCAAAGTCCGATATTGCTACACAAATATTTCGTCCCATTAGATGCAGTTTTCTTTCGTGAAGATCTAATGTATAATTTATGGTTTCTTTTAAATTTTGATTTCTTTGACAATTAGAGTCATTCGTTGCACTGTCAAATGGCAAACCCAAAAATGAAATAATAAAACTTGAGCCAAGAATACAAAACTCCATTCTCATTGGTAATAATATAGGTGATAACTGCTCTGCTAATCCATGTTGTATGCCGGATGTTCGAAAACAATAAGACTCATTGCTATATCTAGGGACAGTGTTGTTTCCAAGTTGAAAAACAGAAATATTGCTAATAACTATATTGAACCAGATGACGAAGTTTGCTACAAGAATAAAAATACTTGAAATGTTCACAACTAAGTTTCTTGTAAACGTTTTGTTTTTGTGATATGATATAAAACTCAACTCAATCAGAAGAAATAGCAATAGAATCGCATTACTTATCATTGAAAGAATCATTTCAGCTGTTCTTAAGGAAAACAAAACGATGCATTCTATATAAATAGCAGCGTAGATGGAAACATGTACCATAACTCCTAGTCCAAAGATCCAGAGGAAAATTATTCTAAGTTTCAGAGATGGATCGGCAAGTTTGTGTTGAAGGTGTCCTTGGGTGGTTAGTCTTCTTCTGCAACCAGACACGATGAGAATAATCAGAGATATCAATCCAAGAAAAACAGATAGCATCATTGCGACCCACGCCCTTGTTTTAGCTCTGTCTGAATACGCCTGTTCCACTGCATTGATTCCAATGATGACAAAAAGACCGGACAGGAGGTGTGAGAACAACAAGATACTGATAGTCTTCCCACCATTGCTGGATCCTGATCGCCCTGAGAATGGACAAAACGGTTGTATGAAAATTCTACAGAGGTTTTTCAAGAGCAATATATCTGCCATCAAGCTTCATCAATTGTCACCAATTTAATACACATCGACTACAAGACTATCAGGAAGTGTTTTGTGGCATGTATTAGTCAGAAAGCAATTGAAAGTGGTCAAGAACCGGTAACTATTCAGAAAAAGGAAACATATAGGAAATATTGATGGCACTTAAATAGCTGTTATCTTCCCTAAACCTTTCAAGTAAAATAAATTTGAGTGAATATTTTTATTCTAAAATCTGAAATGCTAAAGGAGTTTTTTTCCCAAGAATCAAACATTGCTAAATCGAAATATCTCTGTCTAATTACTATTATTTTATAAATTGTTTATATCTTGTTTTACACCAAAGGATAATTTACCAAGTAGAAAATTTAAAAAAAAAGAATAGAGTCTATCAGATTATGTTAGCGACATTCTTTTCTTCTAATGAGAAAATAAAGGTTAAAATTGTATAAGCGACCAAATGTGTTATGTTTGGAATTGTAAAAAAGTATATGTTTAATCTAACAACCAAGCTCTTTAAACTTGATGACTTTAACTTTTCCATATTTAACTTTCCTACCATGGCAGCAATAAACTTTCATCACTTGCATACGGAGTTAATTCGACAGGCAACAGCATGCTCTAATTATGAACAATTTCTTAAACGAGTTAAATTATTGACAGTCAAGTTGATGAAAAAAGGGGTATCAGCCATCTCGTTTAACGTCGCCATTTTGTAAGTTCTGTGGACGATACAATGATGATAACGTAGTACTTTTAGTGATTCGCCTTTGCAACAGCTATTATTTTTGTAAGAGTTAAAGATAAGAGATTGATAGACTTTTGTCCAATAAATGCATATTTTTGCGATTGACTGTATATTGTTTAACGTCCCTCTCGAGAATTTTTCACTCATATTGAGACGTCACCGTAGGCCGGTGAAGGGTTTCAAATTTAGACCTATACTCGGCGCTCAGGGCCATTGAGCAGTGAGGGATCTTCATCGTGCCAGCGCCTATCGTGACACGGGACCTACGTTTTTAAGGTCATATCCGAAATACCCGTGACTTTCACTTCAGATGCCGAGCGCTTGGCGAAGGAACAGTCGCTACCTATTTTCCCGTCTTAGGTTTGACGCGACGCCGGGAACGAGCATCGAACCCGGGCCTCCCGATCACGAAGCGAACGTTCTACCACTAGGCTACCTTGAACGGTCTATATATTTGCGAGGATTTTTATGTAATTAAGAAATCGATTATAGTTAGTGTACATTGACTTCTTCTAGGAAAAGAATTAAACAGATAAGCAATAAATGCATTAAAATATTTTTACTGTTGTTTTATCATACGATCTTTAATTTTTGAAAAAAAAACTATTTTTTAAAAGAAAATAGTCATTCGTTTGCATAAAAAATTAAACCACTAACCTATGCATTCTCCACCATTTAGGTCAATCTTTTACACAGGGATGGAAAAACTCAATTGGTATTTACGTTTATCGACGCCAGCTATGGTTTGCATGAAATATATGGAGATAACAAACATAATTTCAGATCAAAAGTCCATGAAACAATTCATATTATTATAGTTTCATGTTAAATACTAAAATCTGATTGGTTTATCCTGAGCCTTAGCAACACACGTGACAACGGGTAACACAACGGTAATGCCACATGCGTGGAAATTATGCATGTACGGTTCAGCGTAGAATCCTCAAAACGTCAGTTGCGCGTTTGAAAGAACCGGAATTAACTTGACGTCAAGAAAAGCTTGCGTCCGATATAGCTAACTTGAAAACAACAAACGACAGACGATAGTTGCCTGCGAGTGTAGGAAACATGCTTGCGAGCCAGAAATAAGGAAACTTTATATGATAAATGACTCTAATTCGAGTATCAAACAAACAATAAGGAGATTAGTGAACCGGTGAGTGTGAAAGCTTTCTATACATGAACGTAAAGACGATCGACGGTTTTTTTTGCTGACGTCCTAAATCAATAAGACATTCAGTATAATAAAATAAATGGTGCCTGTTTTGGAGGGTAACATTTGAAATTGAGACCCCTCGGAAAACCATTGTCAACCTCCGCTGACAATGGTTTTCCTTCGGGTGTCAATTTCAAATGTTATCCTCTAAAACAGGCACAATTTATATAATATTTGCAGAGCAATCACGGACCTTTAGAACATCAGAAACAGGACAAGGTGCCAGGATGAGTGAGCATCCATTGCTTATCTGTCACACCCGCTGTGTGCTAATTGTAATGAGCAGGAAGTAACGGAAAAACCCGTCGTCAATTCAGTGTATAAAAAATAAATTATCAATAAGCTACAGAATGAATAAAAACGTCAGTCAGCATTTGACTAAATGACAAATAGAAAATTCGGACGAGGTCATTGTTCAACGTACATCAACACTTGTAATAAAAAGGTCAATTTTTTTTGTTTTTAGAAGAAACAGTACGTTGTCACGAATAAACTATGTGGTAAAGACGTGTTTCAAAGTGCAGAGGTTAAGGCAATCAAGCTTAAGATAAGAGTCACTTATAAATCTTTGGACATTTCATGCCTCTTATCAGTCGTAGAGAAGATCTGGAAATGTTGATATTACTAAGTCTTCTGTTCTATCAGCAAATCTGTTTTGCTTTTGAATATACTGATGAACTCCGTATGTTAGCGAATAGAGTGGCCCAGTTGGAGAGGACTATTGGAAAAGAACAGCAGAATTCAGTGCACGGAGAATTTCAATCAGTGAATTTGGAGTTAAAATCAGATATTCCACATCCAGACTTCAGCAGAACAGATAAGCCACGTATTCAGGAAACTGAATTACACATACCAGGCAAAGGCACGAACGATTCAAAACTTAAAACCTGTGATGATCGAATTCAAGCTTTAGAGAGAACAGTTCGTGAATTATCCAAGCTTTTCAAAGTTCAGGAAAACGATATCCAACATATTCACAATCTTGAAGCAAGACTTGATGAACAGGAAAAAATCATTTCATATTTAAGAAAGCACATTTCAGAAAATGAAATCAATATTCAAACAATTCAAAATGAAGAAATGATACCTAAAGGCATAGAAATTAAGGAATCTGATGCATCCCTACCTAATGAAACTGGAATATCCAAAATCCAAAGGATTAAGGAGAAAAACAGTCCTTCTGTAGCAAATATCAACAAAAGTAAGGGATTATCATTTTAACATTCCATCAATTCTGATGAATTAACGGTAGAACGGTACATAATTCCTTGATGGGATCTGGTACCATAGATTACTGAGCGTCCCGACCTACAGGTCAAATCCGTCATATACTCCCTGCTTGACGGAAAATAACGAGAAAATCCGAACCAGTTTAGTGTGTACATAATGACCTCACAATTAGATTAGATTGAATAAACATAAATCGAGTTTTAGAAATTGTTCTGGTGTAGAGCATTGTCTTGAATTTCGAATAAATTGAAAGATAAAACCCCATTTGCAGATGATAAGGATATGTTGCAGTATAATAAGTTAACTTTGTTATATTGCGTCAACTCCTTTATCATTAATTTTGTTTGCTAAGTTACCAATAACGTTTTTGTTTCTAGGAAAATATTAGATATGAATCATATGAGTCGGACACTGTGGTATCTTCTTTCTAAAGCTCACTTTCGTCTTATGAATGAAAATAGCATTGCTAATTGATAATGCGTCGTTGAAATGTCAAAATATTGAAATGTGACAACAAGTGTTTTCTTTCTTTTTTTTTCGAGTATAAGGCTTTGAATAAATTCTGCTTCATATGAATACAAAAATAGGTCTGCTAATAACTGGCGTAACTAGTACTCATGGGATTTCTGACAGATTGTTGAAAAGCACATAAATGAATGTAACAGTATAATGGAATATGCACCTTATGATTATTACTGAAAAATAATATAAAAAAGAATAAAAGACTATTTTACCTTGAAAAATTTCAAGTTGGTAGTAAGGTGTCATTTCTTTAATTAAAAGCTTGGGCTAACTGTACATTATTCAATCTTTCTGTATACTCCGCCCATCGGGAAAGAACCCTACATAGAACTAAGCTACATTTAAATTTTAAATAATCATCTTTTTTCTGTACCTAAATTTAGAAAAAATTGATAACACAATTTTTACTGTTATATTTATTATTTAAGGATTAAAAATTCGAATGTTTACCACTCCGATTTCTTCGGGGGGGAATCTCGAAAAGTTGTTAAATTTTACTATTGGACCCTATGGGAATTGGAAAATTGCCAAATTATACACATATTTTCCTTATTTTTCTATTCCCGCCCTAGGGATTTCTTTTTCATTCAAGTAGATAAAAGTTAATGTAAAAAGTCACCAAATTGTGAAATTTCAAAAATGTTCACCATCTAGGTTGGTCTAGGTAGGAAGTAATTACTAAGTCTATTTTTTCGAAGCTCAATTCCTCTAAAATTGCCATATTAAGGTATAAATACATATCTTTGCAGATGAATGATCGGCGCCTACAATTTTTTGGTAAAAATAGCAATTTTTAGATTGCTAGTATGTTTCTTGGCAAGTTTCTGTCATGAGTTTTTAGTATAATATCCATGGAAGTCTTGAACATACAAGCGTCATTTTTCAGCGTCATGTATTGCTTACAAAATCCGAAAACAGTGACGTTGTTAGAGCCACTTTAACTTTCTTTTTAGGGTCTTCCATCTTCAGCGGAAGACCCTTCTATTATTCTTCGGTTTCTTTTTTACCTTTTTTCTTTTTATTCTTTTTTCTTCTTACAAAATTTGTGCAAGCGATTTCTCGTTGATGGCTCGTTCGATTTGCTTCAAATTTTCACGGTCGATGCTTTGTCATCTGAAGTTAATTGCGGCAATTTTTTTTTTTGAAATTCACTTCCGGTCGGAAGTTATCGCCCTTTGATCGAAATTTAGAGGACCTTCTTGTCTGTGATGGAACTCAAAAACGGCTCAAGCTAGAAAGCTGAAATTTTCAGTGATGATAGAGGACATGTTGCCATGTTGCACCTGGGTCAGGATATTTTCTGGAAATGCCTAGTATGGAAGCTCGCTAGGGGTCAAAATTTAGGATACGTTTTATGAGTGATTTCTTGAGACATTTTGCATCATATCTTTTAAAATATAATTATTTTGTTAGAACATACTGAACAACATTTGAGCAAAATATAAAGATCTGTAATATGATATCAAGAAAAATGTGCTGACTCATCAGATTAAGGACTGAAAGGGGCCAACAGTTTTTATTTAATAACTCTTTTAAAGTCAATATTTTGTTATACATTATTGAATCAAAAATGTTAATCTCAACAATCTACAACTATATATAATGATTTTTATGTCATATGAAACATAATTAGGGGCCACAAGGGGTCAGAATGCTAAATCCTTACCGCTTTATATCTCGAAAGGGAGAAATATTTTGATAAGCAATATTGAAGAAAAGATGTTCAAAATAATGTTCTGAATAAAATGCAACCTTTTTTTTTGCTAAACGTCCCCATTAAAGAGTTGAAGGGTTGGCCCCTAAATATTTCTTTTGCTAATAGCTCAAAAACGAAAAAGAATTTCTGAACAGTTGTTGAACACAAAATGTTCAAAATCTTAAGAGCTTTAAGAGGAGATCCCGAAAAAGGGGCTGGGCACTCGAATTAGGGGCCAAGAGGGGCCAAAAATCTTCAGTCGATAACTCTTTATCATTTAATATTTTGTTATACATTACTGAAGCAAAGATGTTCATCTCAACCATCTACAACTATATGTTATGATTGTTATGTCGTGTGGTACATAATTAGGGGGCCAAAAGGGGCTAGAATGCAAAATCTTTGATGCTTTATATCTCGAAAGGGAGAAATATTTTGATAAGCAATATTGAACAAAAGATATTCAAAATTATGTTCTGAACAATATGCAACCTTTAATTTTTTGCTAAACGTCCCCATTAAGGAGTTGAAGGGTTGGCCCCTAAATATTTCTTTTGCTTATAGCCCTAAAACGAAAAAGAATTTCTGAACAGTTATTGAACTCAAAATGTTCAAAATCTTAAAAGCTTTAAGTTAAGATCCTGAAAAAAGGGGCTGAGCACCCAAAAAAGGGGCCAAGAGGGGCACTCGAATTAGACTCGGCCTCGTTAAACAGAACACTTTTGTGTTTTAAAACATTACAAAAGAATGGATATGAGACTTTTTCCTCTTCAAAATTTGTAAGAAAGTGATTTGTTAAAACCAATTGTGATTGTAATAGTTTTTTGCGTATCTATGTATCGAGTTCCGCAATATCAATTATACAATATTCCTGGAAATAAAATTTAAATTCCAATAAATTTATTATATGCACCTCCTTAATATAATTTGCTCTACATCAGAAACTTTTGTAGATTTTAGTTTTAAAATTACAATCAAGCTTATTGTTTAATTATTTCAGAGCGATTGCTTTCCCCTGTAACAACAACACCATATCCTTCTTACATGAGTAATCCCATTGCCTTCTACGCCTATATGTCGAAAAACACACCAACAGTAACAATTCAGCATCCCTTGTCCTTTGATGTCGTTAAAACCAACTTTGGAAATGGGTATCACTCCACCACGGGGGTATTCATGGTGCCGGAAAGCGGGGTTTATGTGTTTACTTGGACGATCAGAATTGGTGATAATAATCATCATTCAACACAGTTGATGGTGAATACGGATGAACTGGGTATAATTTACTCACATGTTGCCTCGGATTCAGATGTTGGAGGAACAGGTATTGTTGTGGCGCACGTCGATAAAGGAGACGATGTTTACGTGAGGACACATGCTTCGTGGAATAGTGGAGCTATTTATAGTACTACTGCAGGAAGATCTTCATTTGCAGGCTGGAAACTATTTTAAGTGTAAGATTAAATATCATTAGGAAATCAAAACCGATTAACTTTAGAAAAACCATTTCGTCAGTATCATCCAATGTGACTTTCAGACCACAGGGTCTTGACTCAATCTGAGCAAAATTGAGTATATAGTATAATAGGGGAAAAGGGACCTAACACGCCCCATTAATTTCTGGGTGCCTCGCTTCAAACTCTCAAAACTTTTATTTTTAGTCAAAAAATCCATAAAATGTTTTGCCATGTCAAAAGGCAGAATGTTATCCTTAATTTGTCATAAATAAATCGTTAATCTTACTTCATTAAAACTTAAAAAAAATATCCGAACTCCGAGAATTGGGTCACCGTAAGGCATAACCTCGCACCATTTTTGCATGCAATTTTCGTTCATTACCTTGATTTTCACGCACTTGTCATCCGTTGCACTTTATCTTAGAGTAGCGTTTCATAATATAACTCCTTCTGGACACCCTCACAATATTTGAATGACTGTTAATAGTTCCATCTCGAGAGATCACATCCATTTTCACCACCGATTTAGCCTAAGAGGTCAATTGGGTCAGCCATATTTGAAAGATTTTGACGTCCCGCACTTAATGACTGGGGTTTAAAAGGTGAAAGACGATTGGACAATATTACTTGGAAAGTTTCGTAATTACTGAATAAATATCGCTTATAAAAATTTTATTGCAATTATATTCGTTGTTAATCGTCTTTCACCTTTTAAACTCCAGTCATTAAGTGTGGGACGTCAAAATCTTTCAAATATGGCTGACCCAATTGACCTCTTAGGCTAATCGGTGGTGAAAATGGATGTGATCTCTCGAGACGGACGATTAACAGTCATTCAAATATTGTGAGGGTTCCAGAAGGAGTTATATTATGAAACGCTACTCTAAGATAAAGTGCAACGGATGACAAGTGTGTGAAAATCAAGGTAATGAACGAAAATTGCATGCAAAAATGGTGCGAGGTTAACGACGGCGACCCAATTCTCGGAAGTTCGGATATTTTTTTTTAAGTTTTAATGAAGTAAGATTAACGATTTATCTATGACAATTAAGGATAACATTCTGCCTTTCGACTGGCAAAGCATTTTATGGATTTTTTGACTAAAAATGAAAGTTTTGAGAGTTTGAAGCGAGGCACCCAGAAATTAATGGCGGCGTGTTAGGTCCCTTTTCCCCTATTATACTATATACTCAATTTTGCTCAGATTGAGTCAAGACCCTGTGTTTCAGACTTTATTTTTTCATGAATTGATTTTTTTGTATACTAGACTAATAAAGAGGTTTTGGGTTTAACGCTCTATTTTTTTTAATCTGATGCATAGTAAAGTTACGTTATTTTGCATTCTCCACTATATATGGTAATGAATAACTAAAAAAATTTTTCTTGTAATATGAGTCATCAAAATAATGATTCGATGAATGATTGAATGAATAATATATATTGATATTCATTGACTTGCATGTTAATATTGATCAATGTTATTTGAAATTTGAAATGAGCTAGGTGCAAATTATTCACCTCGTTCCGAATTTCCTCCACGCTTTGAGGAATAAATAATCCATTAATTATCCATAAATGCAAATATATAGTATTGAATGGCTTACCTCTGGTAATTCAGATAAATAATAAATCCAATCACTGATAATTAGGGTAAAACCTTACAGTTACACTCTATTGTTCATACTAAGCGGTAAAAGATAAAAAAACTTGGGAATTCCTGGATGTGTGTAATAGTTAACCGAATCCGACGCTTTCCGACTTTATGGTGCCAAATCGTCATGTATAAGACGCCATGAAGAGTGTAACTGCTTTATATACGACCTCCTCGGACTCTAACGATCAGACGTCTGCAGTTCCACCTAGAAAGGTTCTGCTAAGACAGAAAAAAAAAAAATGTCATGACACTCACGCAACAAGGTTCAAATGAGTTTAGATAGGTTATTATTTACCTGAACTTATATTGAACTGTTAGCAACGTTTGATTGCTTTATTTTACGCAGACACAAGTAGTGATCTGAATTCATTGTTATTTTTACGCACCCTCCTAACCTCATTAGCATAAATCGGAAGAATTGGAGATAAACGTAATAAAATATGAACAAAATCCGTAAACTCAAACAGCTTTCCTCGCGGGGGAATTTACAACCAACATGCTACAGGTGAAAATCGAGAGAGAAATTCAACATAAAAAAAGAGGTAAAACTTTATGTTATCTCGATTAATAAGATTTGTAAATTGCAAAAAGTTGAAAAACAAACGTTTCTTTACCTGAAAAGTAAAAGTGGGTTTGCGTTTTTATTCTGTCAAGTGCTATTGCACTTTAAAGTGTCAAAACAGCACCTCTCGATTTTGTAAACATGTTTCCACGTGGAAGGGAGTAGTTGTGATGGTCAAGATTAGCCCACATATATTGATTTAGTGAACAAAAACACTCGTAAGTAAATTTCATTTATTTTTTCGATTACCTCTAGCACAAAATGGCTAAATATTTTAGGGCATGTTTGTCAAATGCTGTTAATAGCATGTCTAAAATTGAAGAGAAAATGCAGGTGTGCTATAGTTCGTTCCTACTTGTAAGGTAGTTCTATGCATGCATATGCAGGAGCGTATAAAAGTCATTATTCTTACTTATCAATACCCAGTGATTTGTGAGAACCATATGTGTTTTTTTCAAATAAAGAGACTAAAATTTAATTCTATCCGTACTGTGTTGTATGCACAAGAAGTCCTTCCGAATTCCCCCTACACATATACATGTGTACCTGGATAAAGGATTAAAGGTTTGTTTACATTTGTTTGCAGTTTTAATAGTGTCAGCTGTTTATATCAATCATGCAGTTTTCACTAGAGCCTACTGATCAAAATATGGTTGTTACTTTTCTAATTTAATATCATAGAATTTATGATCAGCTCATCATGATGTCAATGCAGTTCTCACATTGACATACTTGTGTATATATCAGGTATGAAACTTCACAAAGCAGTTGTCGCCCACGGGCGCAGTGATTAGAGCGTCTGTCTAAGTCGGGAAGTAAGGAGTCAATCCTTACATATCGCTAATTCGAATCCCACTGTCGGACATGGAGACCGGTCCTTGGATGAGACCGTATAAACCGAGGCCCCGTGTCGCTGTAGGGCTGGCACAAAAAAAAATTCCTCCCTGCTCAAAGGCCCTCACCCCAAAAATTTTTAGCCCTCCACCGGCAAGTGGTGGCATCTCCATATGAGTGAAAAATTTTCAAAAGGGACATTCTAAAAAACATACAGTCAAGCAATCACATAAGCAGTTTATGAAAATTTTGAATATTTCTATGTGTACCACTATTTTCCCTTTTAAAGTATTGCCCATTAAAAGTAGCTGGAAAACATGTAGTATAAATATTACAAAACTAGAGGTACTGTGAGCAATGAGCTCTGACACTAAATGATACTCATCGCTAATTCTCATATGAATATAATGACTGTGTCCATGTTTTGCTATGGGAAACCCCAAATTGTGGTGGATCAAAAAGTAAAAAAGAAGATGCACAATTGCAATGTGTAATATAGATTCTGTGAAAGTCATCAAATATCACTCAGTGGTATTAGAGGAATTAGCGGTTAAGAGATGGGTACACCAAAGCATAACAGACGGACAGACATACCGATTACTTAATATACCCTCCCGCTTTTCAAGCAGGGGGTATAATAATATACCCTGCCGCTTTTCAAGCGGGGGGTATAATAAATTACATGCATGCGTGCATCAATCTGTGCAATGAAAAGATATTGCTAAAGATAATTTACATTGATGTTTTGCATTTTTGTTTGTAAGAATACATGTATTTAATTTACATATTGTTTGATTATTTAATGTGTTAAATGAAAAGTAATTTTCTTTTTTGTTTTTATTGCAGGTACAGCTGTAGAGTACATTTTGAACAGCCATCTCCAGGTATGACAAAAATAACACAATTGACCCTATAAGGTTAATAAACAAACATTTTTGAATTTAGAAAATGTATGTAATGAAGCACAAATGTGAAAACATTTTAGGCCCAGGCTGAAAAAAGTTCTTTTCACTGCTCACTCAGGCTTTTTACTGGTCAGATCATCATAATATCACTATCCCACTCCCAGGCTACTAGACTTTAAAAAAAAGAGACTGACCCAAAACCATAATAATAATAACTAGATGAGTCTCGTTGGAGCAACGAGTGGGTCTTCCGTCCAATTCTTGATGAGATAAAATAAAATTTTGATTGCGATTTTCATTCTAAAATAATGATTTACCACAATCTGTAAAAAGACATTGAACATTAAATCTTTAAAAAATCGGCATTTTGCCCCCAAAGGCCCCTAATTTTAGGGAAAGGCCCCCCTTTTTTTATATCATTTTAAAAATCTTAAGATTTTGAACATTTTGTTGTCAACAATTGTTCAGAAATTCTTTTTCGTTTTTGAGATATTAGAAAAAGAAATTTTTAGGGGCCAACCCTTCAACTCCTTAATGGGGACGTTTAGCAAAAAATGAAAGGTTGCATATTGTTTAGAACATTATTTTGAAACTTTTTTTATTGCTTATAAAATATTTCTTCCTTTTGAGATATAAAGCATCAAAGATTTA
>NW_026941462.1:0-13306 GCF_032062105.1 Saccostrea cuccullata
AATGTAGAATTGAATATTTTGATAATATTCTGTATGTCTTAAACATTTGAAATCATTCTTCTAGTAATTGCCAGTAGAATACCGTTTGCTTTATTCCTGTACCGGATGTAATAATCTTCTCTGCCAAAAACTTCTCATGTTCTTTGAACTCTTTTGTTTTGGTGGTGACGTCATCATATTGGATGGCGGCTTCCGATATAAACTTCCTGATTTGATCCTTATTGTCAAGACTAATAGACCTATACACAAAAATCTTACAGTGAATTATAAAAAAACATATTTTTTAAAATACAGTGTCTGATTCGTGATCTGTATGTCGTCAGAACATTCTACATAAGGCTACAATACAGTTATTAAAACCGTCATGAAAAATCAATGATATCTTATAGGACTATTTTTTAGGCCTAATGAAATATTTCTGCAATATGGAATTACTTTGTAGTTTTGTCCATAACTTTTGGGAACACACTGGAGTCTATCCGGGTCTGTAGGGGCTTGGGCCAGCATTCCTTGGCCACCTTTCCCACTGTTTTACTGTCCATCTTGGCTGAGGTCTTTATCTGAGCCATGGCAAAAGCCTTCAGTTTCTCAGTCAAAGCATCAATATCGTAGTCATCTCCTCCTGACGCCATCTTGTTGGTACAATCTACTATTGTGGGCTAGACTTTTAGTAGGCCTATAATTTGGCTAAGTTATGCATGTAAATTCACAAATTCTTTGTGCGAAATACATTTTGACGTCATATCTACGTCATAGTCCTAGTAAATTATTTTCTCAAGAAATAGAAGACCATATTTTCATGAACTTATTGCATATATCCAATACATTCATCATGAAATCATTATACACGTACACTAACAACCAGAATATTTAACACTGAATGAAAAATTTAGGCATTAATTGAAAAATTTAGGCATTAAAAAAAAAAATCTTACGTTGAATTTCACAACTTATAGGCCTATGTTCTAAATGATCACTAACGTTAGGCTATCTATAGGTCTACAAAAATTGCTACTTGAATTTTATTTACCGTTTTTCGAATTTTTTGCTGACACAAGTTATTTAAAGTTTGATCTTTTTGAACTCAAACAATTTCTGTATTGAATTTCATAGACACTATTCTTAGACACCCCCCCCCCAATAAAAAAAACCCAAAGATTGATATCTAGGAAAGGTACATGGGTCAAACTCATTCTTTGGAGTGTTGCTTTATTGAGAATAGGAATTTGTACACTGATATATTCATGTTATATTTTAAAGTATGCACTGGAAATGATGATATTTATCTATAGGCCTATCTCCTCAAAAACGTCTATATCAATTTGACACTCATTTAAAGAGTTACAAGCTGATAGACATTACTTAACACTTTTTTTTTCTTTCGAATATTTGCCTACCTTGGGATCATGCTAGCCAAGGGTCTTTGATCCACTACACTCCGAGCTAGCAAAGATAGTATTTTAAGGACTTTTTACATTAGATGATTTATCAAATGTTTCCAAGAAATAGAAATTTTATACTTTACGAAGAAAAATGTCAATTGGGAGTATAAGTTTAGTTCATGTTGGATTGCAACAACTAATGAAATATATGAAGATGAAAAACGGTATTCATGCCCAAAAGTCCATTTTAAAACAATACACAATTGGAGCAGAACAAACACGGACCTCCAAAACATCAGAGGTCGGATCAGGTGCCATGGAGGAGTGAGCATCCCCCATCGACAGCTCACAATCGCCGTGTGATCCTGGTCTTAATCGGGAAATAATGGGGAAATCCGTCGACAATTCAGTGTGTATATAATAGCCTAACAATTAATATGAAAAACGTCAGTCATGAAGCATTAGACTTACTGATAAATTGTATTTATTGACAAGGTAATTGTATCGACCGTATCTCTTACGGAAGGATGACTACTGATGCTCTTGTTTCATCAACTTGTTTGTTAATAATCTAGCTCGCTATAGAAATTGCTCATACGTAGAGCATGCTATCGCGTATCGAATCAATTGAAATATATAAATCCCTTTTATATGGAGGTTATGAAGGTATATTGCTGCTTAGATAAGGGAAATTGACAATAGAAAAGTTAAAGTCATCACGTTTATCATAAAGCCAGGTTGTTAAATTACCATTAATGTCTTTTTCAAATAAAATATCGAGATATGAAACAGATGTGTCTTACTCTGTGGTATATTTTTTTTCAAGCTGTTGATATATTGTATCAACAAATAAAGAATGGAAATGAACATACGTCGTCGATATATCTAAGATAAAGGGCACAGCAAATCTTTTTTTCTTTTCACGCCTAAGATTTTGGATAAATTCTTCGTATGAATACAAAATTAAGTCTGCTAATAATAGGGCGCATTTTGTACCCATGGGAATTCCAATAGATTGTTGGAAGACCTGCATGGTCTTCAAAACCACATAGATATTGTCAATCAGAAACTCAAGTATCTTTTAAATATCAACTTCAGAGTACAAGTGTGTACAATTAGAATAATTTTTTAACAAAATAATTTTGCAAATGACCAATGACAAGGTAAGTAAATTTACGAATTCCATTTTTATTGAAAAAGCAGCTGCTGATATCAAAAAACCTGGACTTTAATCTATCTTGGGGAATGGTTGTATATAAAGTTGAAAAAGTCGTAAGTTTTTATCTGTTGATTCTGATAAAATTTTGTGATTTCAAATTTTCCAAAAGTTTATTGGAATTTTAAGTATCCACATCTGATTTACACCACTTCTCGAATATATTTTTTAACAGTACTCCTGAAGTTTCTCCTTTACTACTGTTAATATTTCAGTGAGGACTAAAGAAAGAAGCTTGATAGAACATTTACTGGAACCCGCTTTGCATCTTTAATGTAAGGGTTTTGGGAATCCAAAATAGATATGGTAATGCAATTTCATTCAGTTTTTTTTATATTAAAAATATTCAAAACTGACATAGGATTTGAAAATCATAAATAATCATCAATAAATTTTAATAAAGTCTCTTCTAAGAAATAAATCTACAAGAGAATGATTCAAGCAAAGAGACTACTGACCGTTTAAGGACCTTACAGACAGGATATGTAAAAACTCTGAATCCAAACAGAGATCAGATTAGTCTCTCAGTGAGGGTCCAAGAAAATTCCCCAAACACTCGCCAATCCACAGCTGATGCCATAGACAATATTTTTTTAGTTTGAAATTGGCTGTCGTTTGAGGGGGATGCATTCATCATGGTGTTTCATGCTTACTGTGTTGTGTTTCTGCTTGTAACATCCCTATCCCTTGTCTTAACTTTCAAAATATTAAAACCCGGTAAGTTTTCATTAATATTTTGGTCTAGCCAAAAGAAAATCATTTTCATCTGTCCACAAGGTAAGTAAGAATACGTTTAGAAATAAATTTCATTCGACTTGAGTCGCTAAATTTAGGTACGCAGTCCAAAGGGAGAATTCATTGTCATAGCAAAATATCATAATTTTAAAAAAAAATATTTTTTAAGAGGAGATTGTGACAACTAAGATAGCCTCTTAAAAATTATAGAAGAAAAAGAAAACTTTAAAAAAATATTTTCTTTCTAGGTTATAATGTCAAACACAACGTTTATCAGTACCATGACGTCAGTATTGACGGGTCAACAGATGACATCATCACAAGAGATAGAACCGGAAGTGAGCACGTTGATATGGAGTGGGACATAATACAGCGGGACAAGGACCAACTGGTGCGTTGTAAAATTTTTGTTATTAGTTATTTCAAACATAAATATAAAACAAAAGGTGCTCAATTCATAACCAGAAATTGATAAAACACTCGCTCTTTACCGTCGTCAGCCATTTTTGGTTAGTCGAGTGTAAAGTATGGCAGTGTTTGATGGGTTTTGACGTACTATAATCAATTCCTTTATTATTTGTAGATTAATGTAGATAATGATAAAAATGACGTCATAACCGAAGAAATAAATGACCGAAAAGATGACAGAATTCAGGCAGCAGAGGAATCACCGTCCATTTCCGCCCTGAATCTCCAAGTAATGGCGATTGTTGACGCTCAGTTGTTCCGGAAGTTCCTCGAGAGAAACCACCGAGACGTACGTCAGACCCACAATGCCATCATCACGTACTTCAGCTCAGTGTTCGCTATGGTAATTATTTTTTTGCTAATCTACTCAAGTCAGAAAATAATAACTACATGTATATAAATGTGCCATTTTTAATATTTCCATGTTTTATTTTTTTCAAACGAGTCTTACGACCTGCTCTAGCACGTTTTGATTTTGATTATTGCCATTCGATTTCTTCAGCTCAAGAGAATCTTATTGCACAAAAACAATTTATACTATAAATTCATTCACTTAATTGTACTCCTATTACCTTTAACTAATATAGATTGTATAGATATCAAAAAAATTCAAAATCTAAAGTTAGTACAACATTGCTTAACATCTACATGATAAGAAAAATCTACATACAGTGTATGAAAAATTATAAGAAATATACATCAAACATTAGATATAAAAGAGAGAAAATAAGACACGCAGGGCGACACCCGAGATCAGTGTGTTTTGTCGTAAGTGCCTTGGTCTTTGTAATTGCCCACATATCCCGAGTCGTCCACCTTATCTACACGGCCGTCTTTGCCCTTGCCCTTTCCTGATTCGTCAAACCTTTCCTTGTGGGACCCAGTGTATTTGGAGGTATCCGTCATACGGTCAACTCCCCCGGTCTTAGAAATTTCCTAAATTAACAAAGCAGTGATTATAATAACATTTTCAAACACTCGTACATTAAAAATTCAGAGCAGGAAAATTATTAAGCAGATAATACTGACTATATTTCAGGTTTTTGCATGTCTTTGATATTTTGAAATTAATTTGCTTATAAATGCCAGTTGTGAATACCGTTTGCTTTATTCCTGTACCAGAACCTATTATCTTCTCTGCCAGAAACTTCTCATGTTTCTTGAATTCTTTGGTTTTCTTGGTGACGTCATCGTACTGAATGGCGGCTTCCGATATAAACTTCCTGATTTGATCCTTATTGTCAAGACTTATGGACCTACAGACAAAGATAAAATACGTGAAATAAAGTTCAAACTACGTCATAATTCCAAAAAATAAAGAGACCATACTTCGTCGTGGGTTTGTATTTTTTGGTTACAGTAACAATTATAATGTCGAGTATCTGTGTACACATGCAATATATATTTAAAAAAAAATTTGCATCAGTTTGAATACAATGATATTATCATTTGATATAATTAAGTGACTATCAACTAGATCATATTTCTATGAATTATTTATGGTACTGACTTTCACCTCTTACCAATCATATTTGTACACATATTTAACTTACTTTGTAGTTTTGTCCATAACTTTGGGGAACACACTGGAGTCTATCCGGGTCTGTAGGGGCTTGGGCCAGCATTCCTTGGCCACCTTTCCCACTGTTTTACTGTCCATCTTGGCTGAGGTCTTTATCTGAGCCATGGCAAAAGCCTTCAGTTTCTCAGTCAAAGCATCAATATCGTAGTCCTCTTCCCCGGATGCCATTTTGTCTTTTGGGCAGGATAACTTATACTAAACCTTCAATACTGTGGAATACGAAATGATTTAAAGTGCACTCGATCAGTAGTTGAAATTTCAAGCATGCACAATTAGTTTTCTTATACGCTAGATTTTAATTCTATTCAAAAACTAATTCAAATCTTACACGAGTTTAGTGTTGGCGTTAATTAAACGTACCTTTAAAAGCGCAATCTAAAAACAGACACAAGACAATTAGACTAAAACTGCAGGTAGTTCACTGCATGGAGTGGTCGCCAATGTAAACAAGTGATCCAGAACCGAGCTATTGATCCATCACATTGTCCGGTGGAGAGTGGACCTGAGCCTAAATTAAATGCAATCCCCGAGAGTCAATCTCAGATATGGAATTCATATATCAAAAGTAAACAAAAGAATCACTTAAAATCCAAAAATATGGAGGAGAAAAAAGGGTTGTAGATAATAAAACACAGGGCGTGAAGGCAGTAATGGAGATTTAGCGGAAGCTGCACACTCAGCTAATAATAGCTCCACAGCGAGGGGGAAGTCAATGAGGAGTTTTTGTCGATGCTGAGTAATACTGAGTACTAAGTACATCTGGGAGAGAGAGAGAGGGTTCATATGAATATTAATATCGATGAATGAAGCAATATGAAACGCTCACTAAATGCCGTGAGTAAGGTCAGGGTCTCAGGAGGGTCGGCTGTGGCAGTTGGCACTGTTAGAGGGTAAATAAATAATAAGCGTTCACTGTACGACATTATTTGTGTACGAGGGTTGTCCCGTAAAATCGTGGACAAGTTGTCTGGTGTAAAATATAAACAACGCTGCGTTCTGAAATTTTCACTATTATTTAGTACATATTTTAGTAAAATACACAGCAGATTTCAAATAAATATATGCATAAAAAACAAATTATTTGATTTTATGTCATGTATTGTATCACCTTACGGCGCATGGATTATAACGTCAAAGTGTCTAAACAGCGTCACGTTTTATCTTTGCTGAAAATGAAGTTGGATAAGTCCGACTTAAATTTAGGAATTTCATTGATACACATTCTTTAATTAGTCTCCATAAACACCCGAAGAACCAATTGGCACACTCATGCGATCTTCTGAAGATTTATCAGTAAGTTACGGACAATATTCTCACCATCATTCAACTAATAGAAAATCTCATATCGGCGGTCTACTATGACAGCGTCTTTTGCTATTACATTAGGAGTTTGTCCGTATGTTTTCGTACTCCCCAGGGACTCGATCAAAAAAGGATTCGCTAAGAAAACTCTTATTTCATTTGTATACTTAAGATCTGGTGATATTTTTATTATCTTTTTTCTTCTATGGTCATTTCAAGTCTCTAAAGGTGTCATTACAACATCAAATTAAAACGGAACTGCTCTCCGGTGCGCCGTAACGTCATAAAACGTCGCCATTTTTCGTGTGTTGTGTTTACCACTTTCCCATTTCGAATGCTCGAGAAACTGCCAAAAATTAACCAAATGCCTTAAATTTTTTACAAAGACTACAAAATTTAGTGTTGTATTGAATTAGGATAATTTTAATTCAAATCTTATGTATTTAAAACTTTTATTTTGAATTCAAACTTGTGTATTCATTAATAAAACCTTGGTTTTTTGTCCGTGCGCCGTAGGACAATACCCCGTGCACAATCAAGCATAATAAAATCGTTATTTTTGCTTATATTTTATCATAAAAATTATCATGCACTTAAATATGATAAATAAACATTTACTGAAATTTTCAGCTTAGTGCACCTATTATTTTTCGAGAAAAACGCTTTGTCCACGATTTTATGGGACAACCCTCGTATAAGTGATTGCTATTTCTTCCCGGCATTAATAAATGGAGAGTTGTTACAAAACAGTAAAGAAATTGTCTTGTTTTAATTAAGCTTTTTAAATATGATGTACATGCACTGCTGTTGTTTTTGGCTATTAACACTAGTATACTGGAACTAAACTAGACATCTTTGGCTACTCTTTATCTTCACATAAAGGTATTACATGTATTAGTCTCATGGCCCTTGTGGCCGTGGGATGGAGTACGTGTAATGGAATGGCGTGGGTAGATAAAGTGATAAATGAAATAGTATGCTTGAGAAATTCTAGTTTCCATTAGATTTTTGAAAAGCCATCCCATTTCAGTGAAGTACAGGATTTAAGTGTTCGCCAGCATTGGAAGTTTTATACCCATATCGGCAATTTTTTTACTTTCCTTTTGATAAATCAAGCATCCTCATGCTCCCTCCAAACTATGCTTTCCAACCCTGAAGATATTTCCTACGAGCCTAAGATGAAATAACGAACAGTAATCAAGCCCCAAAGTCCCCTTTATATTCGGAGCAGAGCAAACGCAGAACTCGTAAAACAGAAGACGTTGGATCATGTACCATTGGGTAGTAACCATCCCCTGTTGCATATATATGCATAACATTATTCAAAATGATCAATTCTGACATTTAAAGGTGAACGAAAGATTCCAAACCATGAGGAAGTTTGGGCTAGACATCAAAATTAAGTTGGCAGCCATCGTCATTGAAGAGGTAAGAACTGCGAATTACTGATATTAATTTTAAAAACAGTCATGCTGAATAAAATAAATGAATTAATAATTGAAGATAATATCTACACAAATGACTGTTTCATCGAAACATACTGTATAATTCCTCTTTTGAATATTTTTGACAGCGAGATCAAGATGTCCCTTGGTTGAGAGGACACGTCCGACGTCCCTCTTACACCAGGGAGGCCATGATAGATGTGGAATCAGTGTTGCGTGACTTAACAAAATGGCTGCAGAATAGCAGCTTACCAAACTACGATCACGCAGTGGCTTTTACTGGGTGGGTATAAATGTTAGAATGTTCATGCAGATATACAAAATCAAAAAATGGGAAAATGCAATTTTATAAGCATTTAGTCTAGTGTAGCTTAATATGTGATTTCTTATACTGTAATTTGTTCCAGACACTGTATATCAAATTGTTGCTCGAAAAAAATTCGCTTTTTACTTTTATTGCAAGACTTTATTAATTAAATGAATAACCTAAAGAGATTTCAATTTCAATCTTTATTTATGTTTAAACTAAAGTAATTAAACAATAAATCTAAGAGTTCTCCTTCCTTGCCGAGGAGCGGATATCCCCCCCCCCACTTTTTTCCCAACCTTACTTATACTATAGGAAATGTGAATTGAAAGCCTGGTTGCCCCCCCCCTACTTTTAGTGATGTACCGAAAATGTAGTATTTGGTACTGAATTGGTACTGAAAGTAGTTGACACTGAGAAAAAGTTTACCCCCCCCCCCCCCCCCCCCCCCCCACACACACACACCCACGAAATAGGATTTCGACTTTGGGCAACATTTTCCTTTTTCTTTTTTTTTTTGCTTGTCAACTTTTTCAGGTAAGTAAAAAAAAAATTTCTCTGGCTGCCCCCCCCCACCCCCCCCCCTCACTTTCAAAAACGATGCTACGCGCCTGTAAAAAGTACAAAATATACACAGACAAGTTGCCTGTGTCGATATCCCCCCCCCTCTTTTTGGAGTTCTAAAATTACATGTATAGGGTAGATTTGAAGTATCATTTGTATTTGTAGAATCCTTGTACTCATAGCATTTCTTGAGGCATTCAGATTTATAGATCTTTAATTGTCAACATAGATGGGTCATGTATGTAGCCAACTTGAACCCAACAATAAGATATTAACAGATATTTTAACTTGTGACCAAGAATTGTTTAAATCTCTTAGTAAATGTATCAAGCATTAATGCATTTTCTTTTATGATATTTACAGTAAGTGTCACAGATTGGTTGTAAAATCTGACGTATCTTGGCGTCTTTCGATGGGCTCAATGGCACGGCAAGATTCTCCCTTGATTTGCTTCGACTTGTAGTTGCCTGGATTAAATCGTCCATTCCCATTCTCGAGCGAAAACATGCAGATCTCCATGTACTCCATCTTTTTCTTCTGACTCTCTCATTGGTACTGTTGACTTTAAGTTTAAACAAGCGGGATTCCCTAACTTCACAGTTATCGGTTTTGTTATTTAGTATTACTTTAAGAATTAAATGTTGCTCACTTGCAATTTGCAATTTAATTTCTTTCGCATGAAATCTGCCCTCCTGACTTAGTGAACAGGGTTCTCTTTCTAACTTTACGGATTTAGTGTCTTCATACTTGCCAAGTTTTTGTAATCTTTGTTCAATCATCACGTGATTCTGATACAGCTTTACACAAAATTCCTGTCCTGTGGCACAGCTCTCTTTTACTTCCTCGAATACATCAATGGCACGCAGACGATTCATTGCCAGTCACTCGGAACTTTTTACCGTTCCCTGTAGATAATATCTGAGAAAAAAATATTAAAAACTACAACCTTTTGAACTAGTCCAAGTTTAGCATTACATATACATTAGTACTTGCAAATGCTTGTGTAACAAACCTTCATCCCTCCGTGAAAGTTACATTAATGTTACAACTGAATCCGTTTATCTTCTTTAAATAATAATTCTTATTGCCTCTTTCATTGTCAGTTTTGAGGAGTGCTTAGAAATAATTGTGTAATTAAAGTAAATAATTGGGTGTCAGTGTCACAAACATTAACTCGGAGCGAGATCCGAGTACTAGTATTTCTCAATGGCTGCATTGCAGTTCTAACATTTTGGAAAATGGACGGCCGTTTATTATTTTCCGAAATTTTCAATAAAATTGGGACAAATCAACGTGTTTTATAGGGTACATCACTAGCTATTATGTGAAAGAAATATGTTTAAACCTAAATCAAGCAAATTCTGCGACTCTGAATTATGTGGGGTACCGTACAGTTTTCCAGACAATATGTCTGTTCCTCTCTTTGTAATTTGTATACCACCCTGTTATGAGTGAATATTAATCATGAATATTACACATAAACCACATATTTCAGATATGCTCTGGTAAAAAACTCAAAGAAAATTGACGGTAGGTACAATAAATATCAACGATAATTCTACTTCTTTCACAATTAATTTAATTTTGATGATAATCCTCTATCTTTAAACATAAATCATTTCAAATTGATATCCACTGTTGTCAATAGAATTATTTTGAATTATTTTGTTTACTTCTTTATTTATTTACTGTACGTCTTCTTTTCCGAGGTTTGGCGTACATGAATAAGATATGTGACAGACAGGGGCACTCTTCATCCATTGTGGGAGAAAATGGAGACTTCATGAGTGTGGGGGTGGTGGCTCATGAAATAGCACACAGGTGAAAAAATGTACAGGTAGAGGTAGCACACAGGTAGAAACAAATCAACAGGTATAGGTAGCACACAGGTATAACAAATCTACAAGTAGAAGTAGCACATAGAAACTAATCCACAGGTATAGGTAGCACACGGGTAGAAAAAAATCTACAGGTCAAGGTAGCACACAGGTATAACAAATCTACAGGTATAGGTAGCACACAGGTAAAACAAATCTACAGGTATAGGTATAGGTAGCACACAGGTATAACAAATCTACAGGTAGAGGTAGCACACAGGTATAACAAATCTACAGGTATAGGTAGAACACAGGTATAACAAATCTACAGGTTTAGGTAGCACACAGGTGGAAACAAATCCACAGGTATAGGTAGAACACAGGTAAAATCATTGTACAGTACAGGAATCCACAAGTAGGAGCTAGCAAACATGTAAAGAAAAAGTAATACCTTCGTACGTTACATGTCTAAATAAATCAGGCCCGTAGCCAGGCGGACGCACAAACGTCCACAGATCCCTTCTCATTTTGAATGTTTTTACGCACTTTCTACAAACTGAACAGACGTCGAATATGGCTGCGTAACAAACGTTAAAAGTGTAAGAAAGATGCGGGTTGGGGGCTTTAAGCCCCTCCCCCCCCTCCCCGCCAACTCGGGCGTCCACATGAAAAGTACCCTGGCTACGCCCCTTTTGTGAAGATCGAAGTGATCAATTTGAAAAAGACTAAAGATGACCGGTCACACCCGCCGTGAGCCCTATGTATTGATCAAGCAGACGGAAACATCCTATAGTAAACTTCAGTATAAAACAAAAGCCTGATGGTTATATTTGCAAGGTCATTATGACGACAAAAGAATTTACGAATCCTGACTTTAAATGAGATTGTTAAAATCCCTGTGACGTCAACTTATCTGTCAGTGGCTTGAAATTATATTGATTTTTCTCCTTAAAATATAGTTGAGAGGTATAGAAACGTCATAAATATAGAGATGCTCGGAGTAGGACAAGCAGCAGAAGCATGCACCTGTGGTAAAAAAAAATATAATGCGGTTTACTTTAAATAAATGTTGAAATTTTTCCCGCATATTAAAATCCCATGTCTTTGCTCTCGGAATATTTATATACATTTGTATGTTATACAAGCTAAGATGTGGTTTAATTTGTAGTCTCGGTGCTGTTCATGATGATCAAAGTAGCAATAGCGGGAATTGCTCTGCAGAAGATAACTACATAATGGCGCCTCAACATCAAATGAACCCAGAGAAAGTTCAAAATCTTTTCCATTTCTCGCACTGTTCAAGTAATAAGATTCTTCAAATTATCAGGCAAGTTGTCGTGTATCGCTCAAGCTCTGGTATTGTACAATTCACTGGTATTTGTCCTTTGATAATGCAGTGCAAATGAAGATTCTATAAAATATAATTTCTGAAGTAATTCAAACGGAATTTCTAAAAAAATATTTGCTTCTTCTACTCATTATGTAAATAGATAAGGGGTAACCATCTAATGAAATGTTTTATCCAGGTCAAATCAGCCTCAGTGTCTGTATGATGATAATCCTGAACTCCCGTATCCCTATGACCTTGACAAACGACCTCCAGGTCAGACATTCAGTCGTGAGAGGCAGTGTAAACTGGTGTTCGGTGAGAATTCTACACTTTGCTTTGTAAGTACACAAGCAGCCCTTCTCACTCATGGCTCTGAGATGTTAAATTAACGTCATTTCTGTGTCAATGACCACACTGATACGTAAAGCTGACCAGAGCAACCGGGAATGGTCGACCATGGTTATAGCTACAAATACCATTTAACTTTTTTAATAAGTGAAATTCAAAGGCAAATTTTACTAAATTTTAAATTCACTTTAACGATTCTTTTATAAGTACATTACCCCGTCTCCTCGGTCTACTGACGACCGATTCTGTGGAAACGTTTGGTGTCAGAATCCAGACAACCCTAAAATGTGTCAAACTAAAGCGAGGCTCGTGACCTTACCGGGAACCGTATGTGGGGAAAATAAGGTGAGAACATGCTCTTCACTTGTGAACTGTTCAATTGTAAATTCTTAAACAGTTTTTATTCAAATATATTAGTACTAGTATTTTTGTAATAATTTTAACAACTCGATCTTTCATCGAAATTATCGTATATGTTGTACAGATTTGCAGAATGGGAAAGTGCGTTCAAAAGAAGGTCAACAGAGAATCTGGTAAATGAGTCCAGTTAAGATAAATACACATATGTTAATCTGAATTGAATAAGCAAGAAAAGATAAATAAATATATATACATGTACTTAATTTACTCAAATTAGCTGAAGAACATTGATATTATGAGTGATATTATTAGTTCCTGTTACTGTAGATCTTGAATAGTTCTCTCCTTTGAAGTATCAGATCACTAGCTAGCTATATTGATTAACCTATCCATACTATTTTTTTTATGTTATAATATTCTTGTAACCTTTGTTTAAGAGTTGTGTGGACC
>NW_026941463.1:0-13238 GCF_032062105.1 Saccostrea cuccullata
GTAGGAAATATTAAATGTTGATTCACGTATTTTCAGAAAGATATATCTGAATTATTGCAATCTTAATCTAAATCATAATTTTAGAGCGAAAAATGGAAAAGAGCTATAGACCTGCATAACATTTTGAGTGGAAAATGGAAGAAAAAAAAGTCATAGAAATCACCGTGTATATCCCAACATGCGGGGTGTATACTATGTTTTACGCGGGGTGTATGCTTCCAAAGCGAGAGAAAGGGGTCAATGTAGATTCTTTGTCCATTTTCTCAACTTACGGATATTTTTCGCCAGAAAGCATATGCCTACGGAAGAAAGCATTATCTGAGGAGTATATGGATATCCATGAATCCACTGGAAACCTTCTAGTTTTATCAAACACCTCAACACAATACCGAAGATTGGAGCAAGATTGACGCAACACTGTGTTTATGATCAAATATCTGAAGAAAGCTTTGCTTTATCATCACTTTTATATTATTGTTAAATACATGATTGCTAGATAAATGTTTGTACAAATTGTCTGTTAATACAACAGTTCGTATAAAAAGATATTGACGAGAAACCTATGTTGTGTCCGGGGTGTATGCAACTTGTTGTACGCGGGGTGTATACCCCAAATTTTTCTTGGGATTGTTAGTGCGAAGTATATATTGTGGAAATATTTATACACGTTTATAAGCGACATTATTTTGAACATTTAACGTTTTCTCATAATTTCTGTTTAACCTTTTTCAACATTTATTAAATGATACTGCATACGGATTGTATATAACTCAGTAGATTGGATACGCAAGAGCATGCCCTACGTATGAACAATTTCTAAAACGAGGTAAATTATTGACAAGCAAGTTGATGAAACAAGAATATCAGCAGTCTTGTTTAAAGACATCATTTCGTAAGTTCTATGGTAGATACAATGACCTTGTCAGCAAATACAGTTTATCATTGAGTCAAATGCTGACTGAATGTTTTTCAAACCAATTATTAGTCCATTATTTATACACGGAATGGACGACGGATTTTTCCGTTATTTCACGATCATGACAAGGAGCACACGGCGGGTGTGACCGGTCAGCAGGGTATGCTCACTCATCCCTAGGCACCTGATCCCACCTCTGATGTTTCGGAGGTCCGTGTTTGCTCTGCTCTTTATTTTTATTGTTTTATGGACTTTGAGATTGAATACTGTTCGTTATCTCCACATCCCTTTTATTGAAAATATTAAGCTTTTTGTAATGTCTTAAACACCGCAAAAAATTTTTCCTTCATGTAGTATTTATATGCTGTGTACTTTGCCCCCAGGAGCTCACATTTGGCAGTAAACTATTTGTTTGATATTGAGGCATTGTATTGTACTGAGTACATATTTTTTTAGGAATGGACCCGAGGGGGAGGGGTGTTGTGTTTTAGGTCATTTTGGGGGAGGGGTGTAACTTTACTATGTGTATATACGATATGAATTAGAAGGGTGAACATTAATTGATATTAATTACACGTCAACGTAAAATTGTAATTGTACCCAAAACATTTTTTTTATTCAATTGTGCATGCCCCCAGAAAATTGTCGTCCCTTATTACAAATTTGCATTTTATACTGGCTTTACATGTTTATTGTGATTTGTAAAATATGAAATCTTTTCAGATAAGGAAAATGAGTCCACATATTGCAAAAATTGAAAGGAAAATTAATTTAATATATCATACAAACACGTAGTATCAGCCCCCCCCCCCCCTTTTGAAAATATAATGTATAGTGGGGTATTTTTGTGGATCGATTAATTTGGGGTTTTGACGATTTGTTCCTATTGCAAACATGTTGAATAAGTGTACTAAATATAAGTTGTGAAAAAAAATGTCAAATAAACCCCGGGGTTGAATATCGTGGGAGGGGGGGGGGGGGTCCTGTCCACAAGTACCTGTGTACAGAAAATGTTCATCGAAAGTCAAGTTGCCTCCCCCCTTTTTTTTTTGTTGCAGCATAGTCAAACAATGATTATGTAGTATGTTTAAGTAAAAAAAAAAGGAGAATGGTTAATGAAAAAAGATGGGACCTTCAACCCACTCTGAAATACAGTAGGAGTTTTGAGTTTCGATACCCCCCCCCCCCCCTTTATAGCTAGTCAACTTATGTCAAGGTTTTTTTTCTGGTATCCCCCCTCCAAAAAAGATTCTACATCACTGTCATAAATGCTTAAGAATACATGTATTGATAACATAAAAGTTGCAGAAACAAAAGAGATTTATTCATAATACACCATTCACGTAGTGTTTCTATTATTTTAAACAGGCGAAATATATAGGTTAAAATGATCCGAAGAAAGGACAAAGTGTACTCAATGCAGGGATTGGGCGAGGGCCCCCTTTGGAGAGATTTTATCTTTTATGATTACGTAGATTTAGACCAGATAACAATCGCTCCTCGCACATCTAGCGCCTGTTATGTTTGAATATGAAAGTTAACTTTGTTTTTAATTTTTTTTTATTCTTTTGATTTTTTAAAAATTAAGTTGATTTGTTTAATACTTCAGTAAGTTTATAGACTTTACTTTTTGGTTTGGCATTAGTATTAAGGTCTTTTATCAACACTACCTGTCGCTTATAAACGTGTATAAATGTTTCCACAATATATACTTCGCACTAACAATCCCAAGAAAATTATGGGGTATACACCCCGCGTACAACATGTTGCATACACCACGGACACAACATAGGTTTTTCGTCAATATCTTTATATACGAACTGTTTTATTAACAGACAATTTGTACAAACATCTATCTAGTAATCATGTATTTAACAATAATATAAAAGTGATTATAAAGCAAAGCTTTCTTCAGATATTTGATCATAAACAGTGTTGCGTCAATCTTGCTCCGATCCTCGGAATTGTGTTGAGGTGTTTGATAAAACTAGAAGGTTTCCAGTGGATTCATAGATATCCATATACTCCTTAGATAATGCTTTCTTCCGTAGGCATATGCTTTCTGGCGAAAAATATCCGTAAGTTGAGAAAATGGACAAAGAACCTACATTGACCCCCTTTCTCTCGCTTCGGAAGCATACACCCCGCGCACAACATAGTATACACCCCGCATGTTGGGATATACACGGTGGAAATGCGCAATCGATTTATGAACGAGATGTGAATTGTAATTTTTTACACCTTTTTAAAGATACAGTGGAGTCGCCAATTCCGGGTCGTCTCCTATTCCGGGTCACTCGCGTGTATTTTATGCTTAGTGTTAAAATTCAAGCGCAAAAAACTTAATGAATACGCTGGTCGTGAAGAACTGGTCTTTCTGTTTGTAATTAATTACAAAATTTTGAATATCAACTTTAAGAAAGCATACGACAATCGAAATTATGAAATGCACGCATTAGGGCTAAAGACTTGGATGTTTCTGCTGCGGTGACAGGCTAGTTTCGTTTTTGTTCGCCGCAGAAAGGCTGATATAAAAGTTCTAGATAAATAATAAGAGCTCAAAAATATGGCAAATGCATTTAGTTTTAACTCAGAAATCAATCATAATGATCCCTACTGAAATAAAATTATAATGATTATCAAATCAAACTGTAGTATAGTTTCTCTAATTGCGGGTCAACATGTCAAAATTCTATGTACAAAACCAATCGACAACCATGTATTTACCTTGATTATCAAAAGTATTCTAACTGGAAAATACTTTTTAAAAATTAAAATCCAGTTAACCCTTCAAATGCATTTTTTACAAAAAAGAGAATTTAATTGTATTATTTTTAATCCTAATACATTTTTTTTTCATTCTGCATACTGCAAATTGTTTTGTTGTAATTGTTTTAAAAATAATTTAAACATATTTCTGTGGTTGTTTTACTTTTTTCCCGAGCTGCATAAATTGTTTTATGTTTCAACATCATAAAAATCGTGTTCCGAAACGTTCCATGAAAATTACACGACCGTGAAGTCACATGACCCGGAAATGGAGAAAATGATTCGTAACTACTAACTGGGGAAGCTAGGCCTTGCTGAAAAACCCCCGTTTAAATTGCTCCCGTGTAGCTACTTTGAAAACGAAAAGGTGTTTGAATGACTCTCTATTTGTTCTTTCAATACATATATTGCATAAAATATAAATTGAACAAGTTGCAAAATATCAACGAAACACCCTGACGTGACCCGGAATTGGCGACTTCGCTGTACTGTTAAATTCATAGGCGTCAAAACGGGGGGGGGGGGCTAGGGGGACTTAGCCCCTCCACTTTCTTTTTTTGTAAAAATAGATATTATATAGGCATTGAAAATTGGGATTTACCTTTTTTGGTTGGTTTAGCCCCCCCCCCCACTTTCAATTAACCCCTCCTTTCAATTTGCTTCCGACGCCCATGACATTTTTGGGCTAGTGAAGAGCATGCAGCGTATATGACAGAAATTTATTACACAGTTGCAATGCTTCACAGTATACCGCCTTCATTTTTAATACATGTATTTGGAATAGATAAGCTCCGACTGTAATATTAAAAAAAAATTGAATGTTGTTTTTCAATATTTGAAAGTGGTAAAAGTAATTTTTTCTGTTAATTGATGATGAAATAGCGGTATGGTGTAATAAATTATTGAAAAACTTAACTGAATTTAAAAAGGAGTGTCTGTGAAGTTGCAATATAAATTTCAAAATTTCCTAGTAGAAATTTGATATAAACATAGCGCTAGCTCTACAATATTCTTGATTTTATATATTTGTTTAGATGTATAATGAGCTGTTTTATCAGCGCCATAAGACAAATACGTCTCCCGAGGCAGCCATCCAGCGATACCTGAAAGCGGGAACTAAAACAGGTATGAATTTGGTCACTTGTGTTTGCTGTTTAATCGAAATCAAGCAAATAGTATAGCTCCAAGTACCAGATACATGTACTGAGACATGTCCGAAATATTGCATATTACAGAAGTGTGGACCCCCCCCCCCTTTTCTGGAATATGGTTTTGCTATTTTTTAATAAATTTTGCTATTTTTTAATAAATTTTGTTTAATATATATAGAAAAGCTTCATAAAAGTGAAAAAAAGTTATTGTACATGTATTAGGAGTATTATTGAAGTCACTAAAAATGGTTAATTCTTTTCAGATACCGGTAACAACTATCCCAACGTATTTATAGCAAATGACAACTCAAACGATGCCTCCTTGGGCAATTTTGTAGTGAAACAAGACTCCATAGAAATTCCTGGGAAAGGCATGTACGAAATAACGACTATTGCAACAGTCAAAATCACCAAAAATATCACGAAAACAACGCATGCGCTGTACAGACATAAAGGAGGAGTCCTGTCACCCTTGATGCAGAGGTCCTATTCTGCACGCGCGGAAGTCATGGCTTTCCATCAGAGTGTGTTACGGGACACTTTTCATCTGGACAGGGGAGACAAATTAAGCGTGTTTGTGTCGGGAATCTCAAGTATTTACGAAAAGACAACACCAATATCAATACGCTATGTCGGACAAAAGGAATAAAAAAAAATTGTAAAGGGGACCAATATACTGGACAAAATGTTGTCTTAAAGTTTTTATTAGTTTTGAGTAATTAAGCTGAATAAAGTCTTGTAAACTCGCATTAACATTTTTGTGTGAAATTGTTTTAAAAAGTTATATACACTTTTTTTTAATAAAAAATATTATCGATTATGCGTATACTTTTTTGACAATTGGAATAAGAATAGCTGCACATCTAGCGTTATGGTAAAAATATTTGTCTTTGACCATAACGCTACAGATCCTTTAATGCAAAAAAGGTGCAATTTACGGCGCAATATTTTTTGCGCAATTTTGGGGATAAATTTTCCACTTTCTAGCATTGGCCGATCAACTGCCTTTCATTCTCTAATTCTATACTCATTATATAACCAATAGGTACATTTTACCCACCTCCCAATCATTTATAGTCGTCTCTAAAGGCAATACACTGGCTTGAAGTGAATTTTCAGCAACCTAACAAATAATTTTTATCAAGCGAGTTTTCACTTGTAGAGACGACTATAAAGGGTTGGGAGATGGATGAAATATACAGTTAGTTAAATAATGTGCCTAGAATTAGAGAGAGAAAGGTAGTTAATTGACCGATGCTGAAAAGTGGAGAAAATCTCTCCCAAAGCGCGCAAAAAATATCACACCGTAAATTGCACCTTTTTTGCATTACGGGATCTGTAGCGTTATATGGTCAAAGACAAATATATAAAACCATAACGCTACAGGTCTGCAGCTAGAATAAGAATTAAATGTGAATGAAGTTTGTTGTTTAATGTCCCTCGAGAGAATTCTCCCCTCATATGGAGACGCTACCAGTTGCCGTTGGAGAGCTGCAAATGTTGTCCTATACTTGGCCTTTACGGCCATTGAGCACTAAAGAGATCTTTTTCGTACCAGCACCTACTGCAACACGGGGTCTCAGTTTATATACGGTATCATCCGAAGGACCATCTCCACGTCCCACACTGGGAAGCGGATCCGCAATTAAGTTTGTAAATACAGCCAAGTTTCAATCCGATCCTCTCTTAAAACAGAGGGGAATCGTCATCACTAAGGTAAACGTATACAGGCCTTGTATAGCCTACAATACAAATATCAGCGGTAAGAATGAGTGAAGCAAGAATAAACCTACCTCTGAGACAGATGCACTTGTTTTGTATACCGGGTACCCCCTACTTAAGTTCCCATCAAACTACAAAATCATGCAGTTTTTCCTTCAAGAATTAACAAGTATATCTTCCATTTTCAATAAATACGTGATTTTACTGTACTTATGTACACTGTGTAAAGGGATTTATGAAATACAAGTAAGGCATCAATGTTTTTTCCAAACTGAGAAGTTTACTTGGGCAACGGGAAGGCTATAAAGTCCTTATGTCTCAGACCTAGGAGCCAGGATTCTGTAAAATCTACACAGTCTTTAGTTCTTTCTGATACGGAATCTTTCTTGTCCAAAATAGTGGATTCCAACCTGAATGAAAAAAAGTTTATACTGATTGATCTATGAGAAACAGTGTTGTTTAACAGAATGATTCATTCTTGAGTGAAAAAATGTACATTTGTATAAAAGGTAAAATAATTATACAGATGCACTTATCATATTTATTTTGTGTAAAAGGACACAGCCAAAAAAAAAATGCATGTATTTTGATAACTTACTTTTGTATAATTTCCCATGCCTTGTCTACAGGGAATTCCCCCTGTCTAATGGTCATCAATGTCCCTCTGTCAGGAGTACCATCTCCCCTGTAGATGTGAAGGTCATCTCCGAGAACGATGTCCCTGTAATACAAACTTATGATGTAAAACAAGGGACTCTTAGTCTGTTTGTATGTATAGCTTAGTTTTAAGTTTAATATTAAAGTAACCACATCTAATGTTATAACATAATACTAGTATCTCTCAAAAGTTTCTCACTTTTTAAAGCCATATATGGCGTATGTACAATGAAAATTATTGGACTAAAATTATAAGAACTTATTATTTGTATCATTACTTTATATAAAGATAGAACTTTTCCGTAAATTACAAAATCTAAATCAATTGCATTATAAAGATATCACAATTTAATTTGGATTCTCGGAATTTTCTCCAACTCGGAAGAAAATACAAAAGATTTAAATAACACATTACAGAGAAGATAAAATCGTATTATTAGATGAAACGAGGTGTTCTTCGTGTTCAGAATTGTATGAAAAGCTTTAATTTAAATGTATCAACTATATATCTTTACTTAATTTTGTATTTTTCAAAAATATTTTTTTTGATCAGTTACGCCATATATGGCTTTAAGAGTTTATAGCATAGAGGAAATTTGGTAAATATTGCCAGCTTAGAGATTATCTTCCCTGGTGTGCTCTTTTGTTGCAGAGGGGACTTCTGTTTTCAGATCTGGATACTTTTTATGCCTCTATTGTTACAGACTGAGAGTTATAATCTTGAAACTCTTGTATTTCAATGATTGTTGGGGTAAATATTGTTTTCTACCATCTTCTGGCTGTTTGTCAGCAACACTTCAAAGTCTCAAAATTATCGTTTGAAATTTTTACCTTGCATTTTGTAGTAGGCGGACAATGACATACACCAGTTTACACATCTTTGGTGGCAGTACGGTTACGTCTGGATGTTCATTACACCATTTCCGGAGCTGTGTAGTGCCTTTGCTACCTTGAGCATCTCTGAGATATTTATTGAGAGTTTCCCTATTCAAAGCAATATGGATAATAAGATCTTATTGTTAATAAGATAACAAATTTCTCTCACCAATTCACTTGAATTTTGTACAAAAAAATTCATCCAAAGGTATATATGCAAATTATAATGCAGAACCCAAATATTATATATCAAAGGTTTGATCATAACATTTCTTTATGTGATTTTGTTAAGTGCATATATTTTTACGGTTAGGCTTGAGAAAGTTTTGCATTACACAAAATTAAATAAAAGAACTGTTTACTTTCATGGTTCTGAGATCACACACTTTTTGTTTTGTATTTTACAGTTTACCTATTGAGGAAGTGTCTCCTTCCTTCCTTTAACTCCTGCCATTCTGTGGAGGTCCTGACCATGGAATCGTCCTGTAGGAACAGCGTCTCCACACATCTAGCGTCACCGTTCAGTAGCAGCTCGCTGAAGCGGAACACCTCATGGATCGTGTAGTCACATTGCTGGTTCTCTCTGTTCTGATGAAGCATTAGAAAAGACAAGTTTAAATAAATGGGTAGTAGAAAAGGAGAAATTTAATGCACAAACGAAATATAGGGCTGCACTGGGAATCAAACCCTGGATTCCTGCATTACTAGTCAGGTGCTCTACCACTGAGCTACCCATACCAATATCCACAGTCTGTAATCTGTATGGCCTGAGCTGCTACATTCAATAAAAATTTTGTCATAATATTAATGTAATGGAAAATGCGCATTCAAAAAAATATATGTATGTTTATTGTTGCTCATTTACATTTTTCACCATTCAGTGCATATAATATACTTGGTCTTATAAATGCCAAATTTTGAAAATCAGTGGTGGATTGTGCAATT
Source organism: Saccostrea cuccullata (assembly GCF_032062105.1). NCBI lineage: Eukaryota > Metazoa > Mollusca > Bivalvia > Ostreida > Ostreidae > Saccostrea > Saccostrea cuccullata. Next base: position 9,037 of record NW_026941463.1, read on the forward strand.
CATGAAAAAAAGGAAGGGACAAGTTGAGTAAGCATCAAAATGTTGAATAAAGGAATTGGGAAAATTGGCATCTATTGTACAGCTGTCTTACTCTTTTTAATCCTATTATCTGATCCAATTATCCACATGTACTACAGGTACTTATATTTATCTTCAAAGAATTACTAAGAGTGTCTTACGGTACTTTTTATAGATGCTTAATACTAATTTTTACCCAAACCTTTAATTTCATGATAATTCCAAAGTTTTACCTTTATTGTCTGTTTTGGTGGGTGAAATCCGAGTACATCCCTGGTCTTTGCTTGGTAAACAATAAACATATCTGTGTCACTTTCTGGTGTGCTAAGGTTGTACCTAGTATTTAATGTTGGAGAGTTGTTAGAGTCATATACAATGTGCATCGTTTGAAAACTTACAACATATGAAATTCTGTACAGAAATTAGTATACATAAATTGTAGGAACATCTACTTCTCCTAAGTTTGTGTACACTCTATTTTTAAATTAAATCTTGTTAAAGCATATCCCTGATCATACCGAACTAATCTTCATTTTCCAAGAAGAGCAATTTTAGATGACAGTTTAAAAACATGGAGAAATAAATCGAGAAACAGCACATTTTTTTTGTGCGCAATATATACAGTTTTTTCTATGGGTGGTACTGTATATGCATAGCTCTCCGTCTGTTAATATATTTGTTTTGGAGAGCTACAGTTCTGCAGCTACAGTTAAATATGAACCAAGTACTAACTATTTTTTGGATCATGTTATTTTGCATATCTTCCACATATACCGATATAATCTTAAACCAAGTAAATTGGATGATTAAATATATGTAGAACCTTTGGCTGCCAAAAGGACATGCCAGGATAACTTTTCCCAGGTCTGTCTCCACTTTGTCTACAATAGTTCTCCATGTTTCCTCACTAGAAACATCCTCTGAATTGTAAAACGGGGGAGGTATACGTTCTCGTTCCCTCTGTAACTTTTCTTCTCGTTTCTCTTTGAGTTCTCCATAAAATGAATCAATAAGGAAGCACAACTTTGAACCGACTTCTCGAGGAATTTCTTGCCAGTTCCTACTCTGATTCAGTGGTGCATTGTCTACGAAAATATCCTCAGTTAGTTTAGATGATAAACATTGTTCTCCAAAATGGTCTGTGAAGTGGGTTTTCCATTTGACTTTGAAGTAGTGCCAGTGACTGTTTATAAGGTTTTCAGATGTTTCAGTTTGTTCAGAAAATTCTTTACTCTCTTGAGTATCACCATTTTTTATCTCCTGGGCTGTTTTCTCGTCATTTTGATTGTTAGGTGGCGTCAACATCTCAGCATATCCATGCCAGCCATGACAATTGTTTACACTAAATATGAAAATCACCTTCCCATTTTTCAGAGCCTCTGAGAGTATTTGACGGGGGTGAGGTGGAGACACCCTATCTCTACATGCCCACCTCTCAGAAGTAATGCAGGTTTTCAGGGAAGCAAAATTCGCACACTTCACAATAAAATACCGAACAGCTGTAGCTTCAGTCATCACTTATTCTTTTTATGGGAAAATCTGGCAGCAGTCTATAGGCTGGCAGGATAGATATGCCTTCAATATTGGATATAACTGCAGACTCGCAAAGAGCAATTGCATCACCATTTGAAATCGTTAGAAGTCTCTGAATTTTTGATACATGACGATATTCTGTGTTTAGCACGACTCATTTATGTATTTAATTGTCTCACTAAATATATTTTAGCATTAAATTTATGTTCTTTTTCTCTGTATATTCCCATAAAATAAATACTTTCAGAGTTTGTTTACCGTTACGCCCACTACCGGAACTTAATCTTGCACATTAAAATTAAAAACAAATTGATACGGAGTTCTCACATCCGGATATAGATCTTTCTGTAATAATAATACTCGGAACATTTATTGACGATTTTTATACGCCTCGAATCCGAGGCGTATATTGTTTTTTTCCTGTCTGTTTGTCTGCAAACTTCAACCTTAGCCATAACTTTTGAACCATGAATGAAAGAGACTTCATATTTGGTATGTATACTCCACTAATTAAGCTCTTTCAAATGACACCAAGGTCAATGACCTTGTGACCTTGACTGTGAGTTATATGCTAAAAATAGTTTTTTCCTGCAAACTTTAACCTTCGACATAACTTTTGAACCATAAAAGATAGAGACCTCATATTTAGTATGCATACACCACTGATTAAGCTCTTTTAAATGAAACCAAGGTCAATGACCTTGTGACCTTGACTGTGACCTTTACGCTAAATATAGCTTTTTTGTAGGCAAACTTTAACCTTCGCCAGAACTTTTGAACGAAGAAAGATTGAGACTTCATATTTGGCATGCATACCCCACTAATTAATCCCTTTCACATGACACCAAGGTCAATGACCTTGTGACCTTGACTGTGTCCTATTTGCTAAAAATAGCTTTTTCGAACCTTTGTCATAACTTTTGAACCATAAAAGATAGAGACTTCATATTTGGTATACTTACTTCACTAATCAAGTTCTTTCAAACGACACCAAGACCAATGACCTTGTGACCTTGACTGTGTCCTATATGCTAGAAAAAGCTTTTTCGAACCTTCATCATAATTTTTAACCATAAAAGATAGAGACTTACTAATCAAGTTCTTTCAAATGACACCAAGATCAATGACCTTGTGACCTTGACTGTGACCTATAAGCTAAAAATATGGGTTTTTTTAACTGTTGCTGCCGGGCGCATAGTGTTTCACAAACACATCTTGTTGAGTTTATAGTTGTTTTAATGCCCCTAGTTTTTGTCATGTCCGTCTGTCTGTTTGTCTGCAAAAACTTTAACTTTGCCAATAACTTTTGATTTAGTGGAGCTTTCACATTTTACATACATGTATTCCTTGTGACAAAACCTTTCTTTTGGTACCACCAAATTTGACCTTTTGACCTTGACCTTGGAGTTTGACCCATTTTTACACAAAAATTCAGCTTTTACTTTGGTCATAACTTTTGAATGGTAGATACTAGGACTTTCATACTTCTTATATATGTATTTCTTGTGGCAAGATCTTTTATTGGACAACAACAACTTTGACCTTTTGCCATTGGAGATTTCCGTACTTACGGAAAAACTTTAACCTTGGCCATAACTTTTAAATGGTAAAAGCTAGGGCTTTCATACTTCACATATGTAATCCTTGTGAGAATACCTTTAATTGGATACCACCAACTTTGACCCTTTGACCTTGGATTTGACCTACTTTTAAAAACAACCTTGACATAATTTTAAAAGGGTTAGGGCAAGGGCTTTCATATTTCACATATTTAATCCTTGTGACAAGACCTTTTATTTAATATCAAGAACATAGACCTTTTTACCTTGGAATTTGATCTACTTTTCAAAACTTTAACCTTGTATAATTTTTGAATGGTAAGGACCATTGCTTTCATACTTTAAACATGTAATCCTTGTGACAAGACCTTTCTTTAAAATCAAGAACTTTGACCCTTTGATCTTGACCCTGGAGTTTAATGTACCTTTCAAAAACTTATCCTTGACCATAACTTATGGACAGGTGGTGCTAGGGCTTTCATATTTCACAATTGTATTTCTTGTGACAAGACCTTACTTTCGGTACCAACATAATATAATTTGCATTTAAGAAAAGTTTAATCTCCACTATGTTGCCATACGGGGGAATCAGTGTTTCACAAACACATCTTGTTGTTTCTGAGTTAATGCCTTCTTTTTTTCACCTTAAACTGCCTGTTGTGATAAATTGATTTCTTTGAGTTGATGATCAAAAACAAAATTAACACTCTATGACCTCTGTTATTTTGAAGATATGCTCTGCTCTCCAGTCCCAAATCAAATTCAATGGAATGAAAAAGACATTTCAATGACTTTAAGCTTTTATTAAAAAAATCAAAATAATAACTGTAAATCATAAGGAAATGTATTGCACATTAAAAGCACTATCAAACAGTGTTATTTTTTTCACTTCCGTGCCTCTTGATTGGTCGAAACCAACAAACAAAAGTACTTATATCCTATCACATAAATAACAATCTCAACTAAAACCCTCCTTTGTAAATCTCTGTTCCATCAGAAGCTTTAAGTCTCAGTCCCCATTGGGGGTTTTGAAGAAGACGTCCTTGAGTTTCTGCATGCGGTTTTCCAGCTGACTTGGGGAGAGTGCCGCGT